>NW_027361692.1:13647500-13887500 GCF_039654945.1 Dendrobates tinctorius
GTTTAGGCTCCAAAGAAAGGTTTATGAAGAAGGTAGAAAAGGAGTTATAGAACACTTCAAAAAAAGTATATAAAAGCCTATGGACTATAATAGTTCATTGACAAGGCCCAAAACAGTGAGATGTCAACATGGACATTAAACATCCAAAAATGGGTATACATAAAAAATAGAGGTAACAGATTACACCAATGCTTAACATGAAAGAAGCTTCTATTGTAAGAATGCACTAATTAATGTCCATATAAGTTATATAAATATAATAGGTAAATCACCTTCAAGCATAACATGGAAGTAGAAGCAGTAAAAATATATAATCTTCATTAGTGCAGGTGTATGATGTAGTCAATAGAAAAGCCCATTTTGAATGTGCAAAAAGATGACAGTAGATCAAGTAGTCAATAAGACATAGTGTTTAAAAAGCAGGAAGGGTTAATTGACATGGCATATTACCATAGGACGGCTAACAGACCTCGACGCGCGATTCACATTTAGCTTTTTCTTGAGGGGAGAGTGTGATTTACCTATTATATTTGTATGGCATTTTGCTTCCCTTTTTTTCTTCTTTGGTTTCCCTTGTTTTTGGAAGTGCCATTTATCTAGGTTATTCTTTTTTTGGTGTACTATTATTTGAGGAGTTTCAATAATTTTCAGATATATGTTTCCTGCAAATGTTTGCAACACTAGCATAACTGTGAAAAATTCACTTTCAGATGTACATTCTGATATCAAAACACGATAAGTCATGGGTACGAAAGATGCACCAAATTTATCTAAGCTTGCATTCTATAAATTATCTAAAAGACCTCTTTAGTAAATCAGCCTCAAAGTGGCAAAATATAGGTGGCATATATGAGGGGGGTACTCAAAAGAAACAGGAAGTCTTCTATAGGACAGGGTGCTTGTAATATGGACTTCCACAGCCAGGCAAACATTTGAGTAATCCTTCAGAGTCAGTGTGCCAGTCAGTGTTGTTGTGGAAGGTTACATCTGGCTCCAGTATTTTTTTTTTCCAATGAGTTGTTCAATCTTTTTCCTTTTTTTATAATTATTAGGTCATGTACATATTCAGTACATGCTCATTACTGGTCAGCATTTTAGATCAGAATTTGTAAGCCAAAACCAGGAGTGGAACAATCAGAGGAAAAGTATAATAGAAACACGTCACCACTTCTGCATTTATCACCCACTCCTGGTTTTGGCTTACGAATACTAATGTAAAATACTGACCAAATACTGATAGTGTGAAGGTGGACTTACACTTAAGCCCCTGTCACACATAGCGATCTCGCTAGCGAGATCGCTGCTGAGTCACAATTTTTGTGACACAACGGCGATCTCACCAGTGAGATCGCTGTGTGTGACACTGTGGGGAGGAGGACTCCCAGACAGTGAAAGGACAGGTACCCAGGGGACTGCCATCAGGGTTCCTGAGGGAGCGATACTGGGAGGACAGTAAAAGGAAAGACTTGACTGAAGTTGTCAGGGAAACAGGGGGCGGGGCAAGCTTAAAAGGAGCAGGGGGCGCGCTGAAGTGGCAGTTGACAGAGAGCAGGACAACAGACAGGAAGCCGTGTGAGACAGAGAGGACCGAGGGAACAGACGGTGTGCTGTGAAGAGACCGACAGGGGCCCGTGAAAGGAAAGCTGCGGACTCACCGACTAGTGACACGTGAGAGACTTACACCGGCGGCCGCTCCCCGCATACGGTCCCATACAGCGACTCCCGCTGCTTCCCACCCTGTTGTGGCAAGGCGGCTACCTCGGGCGACCGCTGCGACGACAGACCATTCCTTTACAGCGGTCAGGACACTGCCCCCCTGCCTTCTCCCACAGCTGCGGCCCTGTCATCACCGGCCCCAGGGGGCACCACCTCGCTACAGGCGGTAGTAGAGACCCCCGTCCGGTTTGCTAAGGGACCCTGAGCAGAGGTTAGTGAACGGCGTATATTTAGAGACTGCGTCATCACTGCACCCAATCAGCACCATTTCTTCAGGGCCTGTTGCGCCCCACCGGCATCGCTTCTTCAGTGCCTGTTGTGCCCCACCGACACCGTTTCTTCAGGGCCTGTTGCACCCCACCGGCATTGCTTCTTCAGGGCCTGTTGCGCCCCACCGACACTGTTTCTTCAGGGCCTGTTGCACCCCACCAGCACAGTTTCTTCAGGGCCTGTTGCACCCCATGACATCGTTTATTCAGGGCCTGTTGCGCCCCACCGGCATTGTTTCTTCAGGGCCTGTTGCGCCCCACCGGCATTGTTTCTCCAGGGCCTGTTGCGCCCCACCGTCATCGTTTCTTCAGGGCCTGTTGCACCCCACCGGCATCGTTTCTTCAGGGCCTGTTGTGCCCCACCGGCATCATTTCTTCAAGGGCCTGTTGAGCCCAGTTTCATCCCGGAGTATTGAGGCATCAAGGCAGCCGCATCAGCGACCTCTACGCGGCCACGCCTGTGATCCTGACAGACCCCTGGAAGGATAAGTGTACTATAGGAGATAAGGACCCCCAGTTTGGTCATACGTGGCCTATAGCACCCGGGTCAACCAGGTTAGTCGCATTTACCACAAGAAAGTATTGTTAGGTTTGTTGAGTCCCTGCGTGGACTGGTGTTTTGTTCATACTTTTTGTTTGCTCAATATAGCCCCAGCGGCTACAGTTTATAAAAGTTATTTTCACAAACCACACCCAGTCTCGTGTCTCGTCACTGCATCCTGCGAACCTGCTAGAACCCTACACTTGGCGTAGTCGGCAGGATGCAGTCTCCGAGCACAGACAGTGGTGCCCCAGATCAGGGTAGAGCTGTAAACTCTACAAATGATGAGGGTCCCCCTACCAGCATATCATTGGGGGCCATGTTGAACAACCTGCCTAGATTTTCCGGCTCCAATACTGTTGTGAGTTCATTTTCCCTTCACCATTGAGGTCTGATGAACTCCCTCTTCTGGTGAAGGAAGGTAGTGAGGCTGATTACCAAGCACCTGTGCAGGGTGATGATGACTGGGTGACTGGAATTGCTGACTGGATATAAGGCAGCCGACGCCCTTCTGCCTTGCTGGTGATCTCTCTGAGGGATTCTAGGAGGCCAGTCTGATTCCTGCTCCTCAAAAGCTAAGTTTTCTGCTCTGCTTTTTGCATTTGTGTTTTGGTTTTGTTTTGCCTTGTTTTTCTGGATTTCTGCCATTCCCTGCTGGGGTGAGCTGAATTCCTTTTTACTCTGTCTTCAGAAAATACCTGAGTACTGATATAGTCTTTTTGAAGCCTAGCGTCTTCAGGGCCGAGTGTCCGCGGCGTGGGAGATACCCACCCCGGCCGCCATTAAACTAAACGGCTCCGGGCTGGGGGGACGCCGCTCGGAGCCGAAAACCACAACTAGGGGTGGTGGAAGTCCCAAAGATTTGGTAACAAAATGCCGGGTGGTTTGGGCAGAAGTGGAGGGCCGGGCCGTCCGGTGCCTGGTGAACACGGGGTCACAAGTAACCACTTTGCCCGCAACGTATTTTCAACAGAACTTCCCGGAAGCAGAAAGGCCTCAGTGGGGGACCATGATCAATCTAGTAGCTGCCAACCAACTGCCGGTCCCAGTTGCTGGGGTGGTGTGGGTGCAAGTGACGCTGTACGGTAAATCCCTTGGTCGCAGAGGGGTGGTACTGACTCAAGGTGAATCTGATAAGCAACACCCCGTCACCCTAGGCATGAATGTTCTACGAGAGTTCGGCAACCTACTGCTCAATGACTCTACACAGAGGATTCTGAAGCAGTGGGGTTCTCGCACAGCCCAGGGACAGGTATTCCAGCAGCTGGTGCGGGGAGCACAGGTACATCAGGACCGCCAGGAAGGCGAGGCTCTGGGCAAGGTCATCACGCCAGCGACTCCCCTGCTTGTGTTACCTCCTGGACAGACTGTGGTGGCCCTGCCCATTCAAGCCCCGATGCCCTTGGAGGTGCAGGTGGAGCCATGTCACTCGGAGCGCTTACCTCCTGGCATACTGGTGGCCCGTTCCCTGGCTACCGTGAAAAAAGGAGCCATCCTGGTGCGCTGCGTTAACCTTGAAGACCAAGACACCATTCTGAAAGCACGGACTGTGCTGGCCAAACTAGTAAGGCCTTTAGAAGAAGTGCTGCCAGCTCCTGCAGTTCAATTACAAGTACACCCCGAGGATCCTTGGGAAGTAACAATACGAACCTTACAGGCCCACGAAGTCTCGGCACAAGAGAAGGGCTGAAAGATTTTGGAGCACATGCGGGCTGAGCTTTCTGGATTAACTGCAGCCCAACTCTCACAGATAAAAACATTGCTTGGACAGTACCATGAAGTATTTGCTAGTCATGAGGACGATTTTGGGTGTACCACCGCCATCACTCATGAAATCCCCACAGCAGGAGCGGCCCCTCTCCGGGAACGATATCGACAGATTCCGCCACAACTCTATCAAGAGGTGAAAACTTTGCTGGCCCAAATGCTGCGAAAAGGGGTGATACGGGAAAGTCAAAGCCCCTGGGCGGCCCCAATCATATTGGTCCGGAAGAAAGATGGTACACTACTATTCTGTGTGGATTATCGTAAACTGAATGCTTGCACTATTAAAGACTCAGATCCACTGCCCCGCATAGAAGAATCCCTGTCCGCCTTGGGAAAAGCAACATATTTTTCAACCCTGGACTTGGCCAGTGGGTACTGGCAGGCGCCCATGTCAGAAGAAGATGGAGCCAAGACGGCGTTCATATTGCCCATGGGACTGTTTGAGTTTAATCGGATGCCGTTTGGGCTGGCCAACGCCCCCGGGACCTTTCAGCGATTGATGGAGCAGTGTCTGGGAGATCTCAATTTTGAGGCTACGTTGATCTATCTGGACGACATCATCGTCTGTGCCGCCACCTTTGAGGACCACCTGAAGCGGTTGGGACAGGTACTCAGCCGGTTGCAAAAGTATGGGTGAATGGTGAAGCCTCAGAAATGCCACCTATTTCGCTCTCAGATTGAGTATCTGGGTCATATCGTTTCGGCAGAGGGTGTGAGGCCATCCCGGGAGAAGGTTGCTGTTATCCAGGAATGGCCTACCCCCGAGACGGTGAAAGATGTGCGGGCTTTTCTGGGGTTAGCCGGATATTACCGTCGCTTCGTAAAGAATTTTGCATGTCGAGCTCGAGCCCTGCACGACCTGCTGAAGGGGGCTCCCGCTGGGGCCAATGGGCGAAAAATCCAGTGGCAACACCCTCAGGAAGAGGCCTTCCGAGACCTCAAGGCTGAGCTCTCGGATGCCCCAGTGTTGGCTTATGCGGATTTCTCCCAACCATTCATCCTGCACAGTGACGGGAGTCTTCACGAGCTGGGGGCTGTGTTGTCACAGGTTCAGGATGGCAGGGAGAGAGTGATCGCATATGGAAGTCGCTCACTCCATGACTCCGAGTGTAACCCTGACAATTACAGTTCTTTTAAGCTCGAGCTCCTCGCAGTGGTGTGGGCTATGACGGAGAGATTCGCAGAGTACCTAGTGGGCTCCGAGGTAGTAGTGCGAACTAACAACAACCCGCTGGCTCATTTGGAAACCGCCAAATTGGGGGCTCTGGAACAGCGATGGGTGGCCCGGATGGCAAAGTACAATTATAAGATTATCTACAAAAGAGGGGCCGAGAATGTCCATGCAGACGCCCTCTCCAGGATTCAACATACAACTCCAGGACAGAATCGAGACGAAGAATTAGGAGAGGAAATACCGTTCACTCACTGCTGCCGTGCTCACAACGGACAATAAAAAAAATATCTTCCTCTGAGACCCCAAGGGGCATATTAGAACAATCCCGGGATAAGTGGATACAACAGCAACAAGAAGACAAAGAGGTTGGCCTTCTCAGGACATGGGTCGCCGCTGGGCAATTACCACCTGACTCTCAACGGCAAAATTTGACTCAAGACCCGTTGCTTATGCTGCGACAATGGGAGAGGTTGGTTATCCGAAAGGGATTATTGTATCGTAAAATAACATCACAAACAACCTCAATGACGGTTTGGCAGGTGGTTACGCCAGGAGCCCAACTTCACGTACTAGCTCGTGAGGCTCACGAAAAAGGGGCCCATTTCGGAACCAAAAAAACATTGCAATGGCTGCAACAGAAAGCTTACCACCCACGCTTGCTGGCTGTTGTGGACGAAATTTGCCGGACCTGCCGCTTGTGTGAACTAGCCAAGCCACCCGCTCAGCGAGCCGCAACACAGACTATTGTGACCTCAGCGCCCCTTGAGCTCCTGACGGTGGATTATCTGACCCTTGGGCCCGCATTTCAGGGATACAAACACTGTCTCGTTATGGTAGATCATTTCACCAAGTTCGCTGTGGTCACCCCCACACGGGATCAGACCGCAGAGTCAGCTGCCTCCGCCATTTGTAGAAACTTTATACAAGTATATGGCTGTCCTCAACGAATACATTCTGATCAGGGAGCATGTTTTTTGGTAAAAGTCATGGAAGAACTACATCACCTCTATGGAATTGACAAATCCCGGACCACACCGTATCACCCGCAAGGGAATGGGGCTTGTGAACGATTTAATCGGACATTGATTCAGATGTTGCGCACTCTGGAGAATGACAAGAAGGCCCGTTGGCCCGAATATGTTTCCGAATTAGTTTGGGTCTATAACAATAGGGTACATCGAGAGACTGGCTATACCCCCTATTCCCTGTTGATTGGGCGAGAAGGTAAAGGAATCACGGAGTTGGAGTTAGACCCCGAAGAGCCTCAGCCCTGGACTGGAGTGTCTTCTTGGGTCCGAAATCATCGCCATCGGCTGCAAACTCTTCACCGAATTGTACACACCAAGCTCCGAGACTGGGAGCACCCAGGGAAGAATGCAACCCCGCCTCCTCACCTCCAAAGCGGGGACCAGGTGCTTGTACTAGATCAACGCCCCCAGAACTGGAGCCGCGTTGGGATGAAAGTCCGTATCGGGTCTTACGCCGTATCCATCCGGACGGACCGGTGTACGAAATACAACCCGAGGAGGATGAAACACTGCCCACTCGTGTTGTGCATCGTAATATGTTACGCCCATGTACTCGCTCCGATCCGAAGCAACCGGAGCTTATCCCGTCGACATCTGAACCGTCTTCCGTATGTTGGGACCCGGACGACGACGAAGATTGTCTCCCAGGACCCGGAGGCTCTCCACTCAGTAATGAATCATCTGACACAATTAGCCCGCACGCACCAACCAGCCCACCGATGTCCACCACCCCAGACGACTCTACCTCAGTCGAACTTAGACGCTCCGAGCGGTCAACAGCCGGTAAACCCCCTGAACAATATGAGCAAGATCAATTCATATGGCAACGAACATTGAAACCTCTACAGACCGATCTGAATAGACTAAGGCCCTCACCCGAGGACTGGCGAGCTTACAGGGTGGGGGAGTGTGGGGAGGAGGACTCCCAGACAGTGAAAGGACAGGTACCCAGGGGACCGCCATCAGGGTTACTGAGGGAATGATACTGGGAGGACAGTAAAAGGAAAGACTTGACTTAAATTGTCAGGGAAACAGGTGGCGGGGCAAGCTTAAAAGGAGCAGGGGGCGCGCTGAAGTGGCAGTTGACAGAGAGCAGGACAACAGACAGGAAGCCGTGCGAGACAGAGAGGACCGAGGGAGCAGACGGTGTGTTGTGGAGAGACGGACAGGGGCCCGTGAAAGGAAAGCTGCGGACTCACCGACTAGTAACACGTGAGAGACTTGCACCGGCGGCCGCTCCCCGCATACGGTCCCATACAGCGACTCCCGCTGCTTCCCACCCTGTTGTGACAAGGCAGCTACCTCGGGCGACTGCTGCAACGACAAGCCATTCCTTTACAGCGGTCAGGACACTGCCCCCCCTGCCTTCTCCCAACAGCTGCAGCCCTGTCATCACCGGCCCCAGGGGGCGCCACCTCGCTACAGGCAGTAGTAGAGACCCCCGTCCGGTTTGCTAAGGGACCCTGAGCAGAGGTTGGTGAACGGTGTATATTTAGAGACTGCGTCATCACCACGTCCCATCAGCACCGTTTCTTCAGGGCCTGTTGCGCCCCACCGGCATCGCTTCTTCAGTGCCTGTTGCGCCCCACCGACACCGTTTCTTCAGGGCCTGTTGCGCCCCACCGACAGTTTCTTCAGGGCCTGTTGTGCCCCACCGGCACAGTTTCTTCAGGGCCTGTTGCGCCCCACCGGCACAGTTTCTTCAGGGCCTGTTGCGCCCCACAGCAGTTTCTTCAGGGCCTGTTGCGCCCCACCAGCACAGTTTCTTCAGGGCCTGTTGCGCCCCACCGTCATCGTTTCTTCAGGGCCTGTTGCGCCCCACCGGCATCATTTCTTCAAGGGCCTGTCGAGCCCAGTTTCATCCCGGAGTATCGAGGCGTCAAGGCAGCCACATCAGCGACCTCTACGTGGCCACGCCTGTGATCCTGACAGACCCCTGGAAGGATAAGTGTACTATAGGAGATAAGGACCCCCAGTTTGGTCATACGTGGCTTATAGCACCCGGGCCAACCAGGTTAGTCGCATTTACCACAAGAAAGTATTGTTAGGTTTGTTGAGTCCCTGCGTGGACTGGTGTTTTGTTCATACTTTTTGTTTGCTCAATATAGCCCCAGCGGCTACAGTTTATAAAAGTTATTTTCACAAACCACACCCAGTCTCGTGTCTCGTCACTGCATCCTACGAACGTGCTAGAACCCTACAACACTGACCAGTGACCGGCCCCCCTGCCGGTTATCGCTGATCGTCCTGGAATAGCCAGGACAATTTTTTGATAGCTGGTCTCCCGCTGGCCAACACGCATCGCTGCGTGTGACAGGCAGGAGACCAGCGATCAGCACGCTGGTAACTAGGGTAAACATCGGGTTTCTAAGCAGGGTGCGTCACTTACAAACCCAATGTTTACCTTAGTTACCAGCGCGCTGATACAGGGAGCTGGTAACCAAGGTATACATCGGGTTTCTAAGTGACGCGCGCTGCTTAGAAACCCGATGTGTACCTTCGTTACCAGCTCCCTGCATCAGCACGCTGGTAGCTAATGTACACAGCGACGCCAGGCGTCGCTGATGCTGATCGCTGGTGAAGCTGTCTTTGACAGCTCACTAGCGATCACATAGCGACTCACCAGCGATCCTGACAAGGTGATATCGTTGTCGGGATTTCTGGTGAGTCGCTATGTGTGACGGGGCCCTTAACCTCCTGAACGGAGTTAAATGTGATGAAAATTTGTCAAGCTTTTCTGGAAGAATGTTGGACCATTCATGAACTCATGGAGTTGACTAGGATTTCATGGAGATCATGTCAGCAAACATGACAATGGAGAAATTTGGCAAAGAAAACAAGTTGAAGCAAAATTTGGCTTTTCTCAACCCTGGAGAGAGGCATTTGCCTACCTGCAAATGGAGAGAACTTTGAAGAAGATTGAAGTTTTGAAATGAACAAATTAACTTTTTTTTTTATAAATGGTTTCTTTTGGGTACCCCCTTGCAACAACCATTTCCGATGCGTTTTTCTTTTTCTCAAAGGAAAACAAATCTTCATATCCTCAAGTTGTTTGTGTAAATCAGCCATGACAAAATAGGTGAAACATTGAACCTCTCATTGAGGAAAAAATATATATTAAGAAAAATGCAATCTTCCCCAACAACTTCGGCTGACATTGACTGAGAAGTGGTCATTGAATATTCACCTAGTGACAGGCTCCTGTACTACGAGCACCCTGTCCTCCAGAAGATATTTCCTGTTTCTTTTGGGTACCCCCTTGTTCATCACTGCTGCTGGAATCATTCAACTTTAATACTGTTCATGTTATCCATGTAGTGATTTACTCGAAGCTTAGGGACACTTCATAAATAACTTCAGCAACAGCTGTGGTGTGGTACTTACCGTATATACTCTAGTATAAGCCAACCCGAGTCACCCAATTTTGCCACAAAAATACCGGGAAAACTTTTTGACTCGAGTATAAGCAGAGGGTGGTGCTGCACAAGGGTTAATGGTGGTCCAAAAAGATTCTCCATGGCTAAATACCCCCCTTGAAATGCTGCACAAGGGTTAATGGTGGTCCAAGAAGATGCCCCATAGATAAATACCCCCCTTAAATTGCTGCACAAAGGTTCATGGTGGCCCAAGAAGATGCTCCATAGATAAATACCCCCCATAAAATGCTGCACAAGGGTTAATGGTGGCCCAAGAAGATGCTCCATAGATAAATACGGCCCATATATTGCTGCTGCAATTAAAAAAAAATGATATACTCACCTCTCTGTCGCTAGGGGCCAGGTGCCGGTGTCCTGAGCAGGCGGGGACACCGGCGCGCCATGGGGGACAGGTGCCTGTGTCACCGCTGGCTCAGGCCCCCCAACACTGGCAATATTCACCTGTCCCCATTCCATCGTAGGGCGCCGCACTGTCTCCCGGGTCTCTGCAGTGTCGTTGAGCAGAGGGCACGCACTGACTACGTCATCGCGCCTTCTGACCTGAACGTCACAGAGGACATGGAGGACATAGCGGCGCTTGGCAGTGGAACGGGGACAGGTGAATATTGCACTGCTCCCCGTCATACTCTGCACCTCCTGGCACACGGTCCAGCGCCCCTGCTCTTCCTGCGTTCAGCGGTCACATGGTACCGCTCATTAAAGTCATGAATATGCGCCTATTCATGACTTTAATAAGTGGTACCAAGTGCCAGGAGGGGGTGAGTATGATTTCTGATACCCCCTGCTCCCCCTTCCCCACCGACCCCCGATGTATGACTCAAGTATAAGCCGAGAGGGGGACTTTCAGCCCTAGAAAATGGGCTGATAATCTCGGCTTATACTCGAGTATATACGGTATGTATCCCAATATGTTATTTTTTTTTAGAAACTTTTGTACACATTTTCATATTAAGTGCTTCCTACTGACACCAAATGGTTCATGTATAAAATTAAATTTTCTTTTCTTTCACCCTAAACATTGTGACTATGCCCAAGTCAAGTTCAATTGGCACACAATTAGATTTTTAAAGTGCATCAGCGAAACGCCTCCACCTTTCCTATCCACATGTCATAAAGTATGGATAACTATTAATGTTTCAGTGAGAATCTAATGTACTGTAAGTTAATCTAGGGGCACCAATTAGAACTACAAAAATAGATTTTTAAGCACCAACGCTAAAAGAAACTTTGTAGGTACAAAGCAGCAATTATTAAATATGGAGGAGTTAAATCCTTTAAAAAGATCCAGAAAAAAAATACTGCATATTAGGATATTTAGGGGAGTAAATGAAAATGTGATCACATATCCATTATTGCTCATACTTGTCTATCCTGAGTTCACTAGTAGATTAAAATTTAATAGTCTTCAAACCAAACTCCGCCACTTGTATATTATAGTATATCCAACCCTCCAAGGTTTCCCTTCCGTGTTCTGCAGACTTAGCTACATTCATACATCCGTGTGCTGACCTTAATATCCTCAGACAGCACATGGGCGCACTGAGCTTCATTGATCCATACACACATCGGTTTTAAAAACGGATCCAATCGTCCGAAGTCGTGAGTTTCTGAGCAGGTCCTACTCCGACTCATTTTTAGGATCAGAATAGGACATTGAAGTCTAAGGGAAGCTATTAAAATGGAAAGCTATGTTGCTAACTTCGGTATTCCATCAGTGCCTCATCCAGTCTTAATTGATCTATTGCCAAAATTCAATGGCTAAAAAAAAAAGCTGGATGAAAACGAGAGAAGAAAAAATGGTTTGTATTGATAGATGTAAAAATTGAAATGAATGTGTGCATGTAGTTTGAGAATTCTGAAATAGTTATACTTAATCATCATCAATGTAGTAAGAATATGTCCCATAGAGTTTTATGGTGACTAATTAAAGCACCAAATCATTAGGACATGTATCAGGACACACGGGAGAATGGGATGAAGCAAATCCATTACATGGAATCTGTCATCAGGTTTTTGCCACCCAAGCTGAAATCAGCATAATGTAGAGACAGAGACCTCGATTCCAGTGATGTGTCATTTATTGGGCTGCTTGCTGTAGTTTTACCAAAATCAGTTTTATCTGCAGTTCGTTAGTCTTCTCTATGATGAACTTTGTTGAATCACACCCTAGGTTCTTGGCTGATAGCTTTCTGCCTAGAGAAGATTGGCGTGCACACAGTCTGTTTCGAGGTACTGAAGGGTGGGATGCAGGACCCCAGGTATAAGCAGACAGTAAGTCACTGCACAATCTTATTTCCGAGGGGCGGCACCAGCTATGATGCACTTCTAGTACATCCAGGAACAAAGTTGGCTTTTAAAACTTTAACACACACCGCTATACCCACCAGATTTAGGTGTGGAAGCACCTCTTAACTCTGCATTTAGGTACTTACTGCTTTTCTGGTGCCTTTCACTTATTGACCTCCGTGCCAGTCTCCTTCCATCCTCCCTTTATACTCTATAAACCACACCTGGGATTTCAGTGCCATTTCGACTATCCTACTACTGTATAACCACTTAAGTACAAGTCACTTATTTTGTATTTTCCTCCTCCCCCAGCAACAATGAGGACATGCCCCATTGTCACATTTCTCTCTCCACTTTGATGTACAGTTACATTTCTACGTCACATTTGCAACTGGAATAAAACTTGCTGCATTTTGAAATGAGAGTGTGGGGTGAATTACTGAATTACTTTAACCCCTTCATGACCCAGCCTATTTTGACCTTAATGACCTGGCCCTTTTTTTGCAATTCTGACCAGTGTCCCTTTATGAGGTTATAACTCAGGAACACTTCAACGCATCCTAGCGATTCTGAGATTGTTTTTTCGTGACATATTGGGCTTCATGTTAGTGGTAAATTTAGGCCGATAATTTTTTCGTTTATTTGTGAAAAGAAAAATGGAAATTTGGCAAAAAATTTCGCAATTTTGAATTTTTATTCTGTTAAACCACAGAGTTATGAGACACAAAAAGTTAATAAATAACATTTCCCACATGTCTACTTTTACATAAGCACAATTTTGGAAAGAAATTTTTTTTTTGTTAGGAAGTTATAAGGGTTAAAAGTTGACCAGGGATTTCTCATTTTTACAACAAAATTTACAAAACCATTTTTTTTATGGACCACCTCACATTTGAAGTCACTTTGAGGGGTCTATGTGGCAGAAAATACCCAAAAGTGACACCATTCTAAAAACTGCACCCCTCAAGCTACTCAAAAATACATTCAAGAAGATTATTAACCCTTCAGGTGCTTCACAGGAACTAAAGCAACGTGGAGGGAAAAAATTGAAATTTTAATTTTTCCAACAAAAATTTTATTTTAGCATTAATTTTTTCATTTTCACATTGGCAACAGGATAAAATGGATCCTAAAATTTGTTGGGCAAGTTCTCCTGAGTACACCGATACCTCATATGTGGTCATAAACCACTGTTTGAGCGGACGGCAGGGCTCAGAAGGGAAGGAGCGTCATTTGACTTTTTGAATGGAAAATATGCTGGAATATTTAGCGGTTGCCATGTCGCATTTAGAGAGCCCCTGTGTGCCTAAACATTGGAGCTCCCCCACAAGTGACCCCATTTTGGAAACTAGACCCCCCAAGGAACTTATCTAGATGCATAGTGAGCACTTTGAACCCCCAGGTGCTTTACAAAATGATCCGTAATAAAAAAAAGTACTTTTTTTCGCAAAAAATTTTTTTAGTCTCAGTTTTTTCATTTTCACATGGGCAACAGGATAAAATAAGTCATAAAATTTGTTGGGCAATTTCTACTGAATACACCGATACCTCATATGTGGTCATAAACCACTGTTTGGGCGCACGGCAGGGCCAGGAAGGGAAGGAGCACCATTTGACTTTTTGAATGGAAAATTAGCTCCAATCGTTAGCGGACACCATGTCGCGTTTGGAGAGCCCCTGTGTGCCTTAACAGTGAAAAAACCCAACAAGTGACACCATTTTGGAAACTAGACCCCTTAAGGAACTTATATAGATGTGTGGTGAGCACTGTGAACCCCCAAGTGCTTCACAGAAGTTTATAACGCAGAGCAGTGAAAATAAAAAATAATTTTTTTTCCTCAAAAATGATTTTTTAGCCCGCTATTTTTTTATTTTCACAAGGCTAACAGGAGAAATTGGACCACAAATGTTGTTGTGCAATTTGTCCTGAGTACACCGATACCTCATATGTGGGGGGAAACATTGTTTGGGCACATGGCAGAGGTCAGAAGGGAAGGAGCGCCATTTTGGAATGCAGACTTTGATGGAATGTTCTGCAGGCATCATGTTGCGTCTGCAGAGCTCCTGATGTGCCTAAACAGGAAAAACCCCCACAAGTGACCCCATTTTGGAAACTAGACCCCCCAAGGGGCTTATCTAGATGTGTAGTGAGCACTATGAACCCCAAAGTGCTTCACAGAAGTTTATAAACGTGGAGCCGTGAAAATAAAAAAATCATTTATTTTCCTCAAAAATAATTTTTTAACCCGCTATTTTTTATTTTCTCAAGGGTAACAGGAGAAATTAGACCCCAAAAGTTGTTGTCCAGTTTGTCATGAGTACGCTGGTACCCCAAATGTGTGGAGAACCACTGTTTGGGCGCATGGCAGGGCTCAGAAGGGAAGGAGCGCCATTTGACTTTTTGAATGGAAAATTAGCTCCAATCAGGTAGACTTATAGGAGAGGGTGCATACTTTATAACAAGGATATATAGTCAGGGTGTAATGTCGCTATTACAGTAATTGTGTACCGCTGCTTCAGCATTAAAGCAGCAGTCCTTTACAGCTAAATATTTTATTTTCTGTAGTAAAACTGCCATTACCTGCATTCAGTGGTGGAAGAGTTTTGGATTAGAGGCATCTAGGCAGGGTTTAACCCCTTTCTGCCATCCGACGTACTATCCCGTCCACGGTACCCGGGCCCGTATGACCGGGGACGGGATAGTACGTCGGCGCGATCAGCGGCGCCCACGTGGTGAGCGCCGCTGATCGCGGCCGGGTGTCAGCTGATTATCACAGCGGACACCCGGCACAATGTGTCAGGGGCGGTCACGGACCGCCCCCGACACGTTAACCCCTTGCACACCGCGATCAAACACGATCGCGGTGTACCGGGGGTTAAAGGGAAGCATCGGCAGGGAGGGGGCTCCCTCCGTGCTTCCCTGAGCCCCCCACGGCAGCGCAATGTGCAGCGCTGCTGCGGGGGACTCCCTTCCTCCAGGCCCCCGAATCCAAGATGGCGACGGGGCCTTCGGGGGCCTGCGGAAGCTGGCTTCCTCAGTGCCTGCAAAGCGCAGGCATGAGGAAGCCTTCTGCACTGCCTGTGTCAGATCGCTGATCTGTCACAGTGATCTGTGATGTGACAGATCAGCGATCTGTCACAGGACAGTGATGTCCCACCTGGGACTATTTAATAAAGTAAAAAAATAAATAAAAAAAAGTGTAAAAATAATTAAAAAAAAATCGCCAAATAAATTAGAAAAAAAAATAAAAAATTCCCCCAATAAATCCATTTTTTGGAAATAATAAAAAAAACAAACAATAAAAGTACACATATTAGGTATCGCCGCGTCCGTAACGACCCGCCCTATAAAACTGTCCCATTAGTTAACCCCTTTAGCGAACCCCTTAAAAAATAAAAATAAAAAACGAAGCAAAAAATAATGATTTATTATCATACCGCCAAACAAAAAGTGTAAACGCGCGATCAAAAAGACGCATATAAATATCCATGGTACCGCTGAAAACGTCATCTTGTCCCGCAAAAAACGAGCCACCACACAGCATCATCAGCGAAAAAATAAAAAAGTTATAGCTCGCTGAATAAAGCGATGCAAAAATAATTATTTTTTATATAAAATAGTTTTCATTGCATAAAATCGACAAAAACATTAAAAACGACCTAAATGAGGTATCGCTGTAACCGTACTGACCCGAAGAATAAAACCGCTTTATCAATTTTACCGCACGCGGAATGGTTTAAACGCACCCCTCCCAAAAAGAAATTCATGAAACGCTGGTTTTTGTTCATTCTGCGTCCCAAAAATCGGAATAAAAAGCGATCAAAAAATTTCACGTGCCCGAAAATGGTACCAATAAAAACGTCAACTCGTCCCGCAAAAAATAAGACCTCACATGACTCGGTGGGTCAAAATACGGAAAAATTATAGCTCTCAATATGTGGTGATGCAAAAACTATTTTTACAATAAAAAGCATCTTTTAGCGTGCGACAGCCGCCAAACATAAAAACCGCCATAAATAGTAAATCAAACCCCCCGTTATCACCCCCTTAGTTAGGGAAAAATAATAAAATAAAAAAAATGTATTTATTTCCATTTTTCCATTAGGGTTAGGGCTAGGAGTGTGTTGGGGTAGGGTTAGGGTTAGGGTAGGGTTAGGGTTAGGGCTAGGGTTAGGGTTAGGGCTAGGGTTAGGGTTAGGGCTAGGGTTAGGGTTCGGGTTGGAGTTAGAATTGGGGGTTTCCACTGTTTGGGCACATCAGGGGCTCTCCAAATGCAACATGGCGTCTGATCTCAATTCCAGCCAATTCTGAGTTGAAAAAGTCAAATGGTGCTCCTTCCCTTCCAAGCTCTGCTATGCGCCCAAACAGTGTTTTACCCCCACATGTAGGGTATCAGCCTACTCAGGACAAATTGCAAAACAATTTTTGGGGTCCAATTTCTCCTGTTACCCTTAGGAAAATAATAATTGGGGGCAAAAATATCATTTTTGTGGAAAAAAATGATTTTTTTATTTACACGTCCGAGTGTTATAAACTTCTGTGAAGCACTTGGGGGTTCAAAGTGCTCACCACACATCTAGATAAGTTCCGTGGGGGGTATAGTGTCCAAAATGGGGTCACTTGTGGGGAGTTTCAATAGTTTAGGTACATCAGGGGCTCTCCAAACGCACATGACACCCGCAGACCATTCCATCAAAGTCTGCATTCCAAAACGTCACTGCTTCCCTTCCGAGTCCCGACGTGTGTCCATACAGTAGTTTTCTCCCACATATGGGGTGACAGCGTACTCAGGACAAATTGGACAACAACTTTTGGGGTCCAATTTCTCCTGTTACCCTTGGGAAAATGAAAAAATTGGGGACTAATTGATCATGTTTGTGGAAAAAATACGATTTTTTTATTTTCATGCCCTGGCATTATAAACTTCTGTGAAGCCCTTGGGGGTTCAAAGTGCTCACTTCACATCTAGATACATTCCTTAGTGGGTCTAGTTTTCAAAATGGGGTCATTTGTGGGGGGTTTCCACTGTTTAGGTACATTAGGGGCTCTCCAAAGGCAACATGACACCCGCAGACCATTCCATCAAAGTCTGCATTCCAAAACGTCACTACTTCCCTTCCGAGCCCCGACGTGTGCCCATACAGTAGTTTTCTCCCACATATGGGGTATCAGCATACTCAGGACAAATTGGACAACAACTTTTGGGGTCCAATTTCTCCTGGTACCCTTGGGAAAATAAAAAAATGGTGACTAAAAGATCATGTTTGTGGAAAAAATACTAATTTTTTATTTTCACGCCCGGGTGTTATAAACTTCTGTGAAGCACTGGGGGGGTCAAAGTGCTCACCACACATCTAGATAAGTTCCTTAGGGGGTCTAGTTTCCAAAATGGTGTCATTTGTGGGGGGGTTCCACTGTTTTGGTACATCAGGAGTTTTCCAAACGCGACATGGTGTCCGATCTCAATTCCAGCCCAAAACGTCAAATGGCGCTGCTTCCCTTCCGAGCTCTGCCATGCGCCCAAATAGTGGTTTACCCCCACATGTGGGGTATCAGCGTACTCAGGACAAATTGCACAATAACTTTTAGGGTCCTGTTACCCTTGGAAAAATAAGAATTGAGGGTGAAAAGATCATTTTTGTGGAAAAATTATGATTTTTTAATTGTATGGCTTTATGTTATAAACTTCTGTGAAGCCCATGGGGGTTCAAAGTTCTCACCACACATCTAGATAAGTTCCTTAGGGGGTCTAGTTTCCAAAATGGTGTCATTTGTGGGGGGGTTTCCACTGTTTTGGTACATCAGGGGTTTTCCAAACGCGACATCGTGTCCGATCTCAATTCCAGCCAAAAACGTCAAATGGCGCCGCTTCCCTTCCGAGCTCTGCCATGCGCCCAAATAGTGGTTTACCCCCACATGTGGGGTATCAGCGTACTCAGTACAAATTGCATAATAACTTTTAGGGTCCTGTTACCCTTGGGAAAATAAAAATTGGGGTGAAAAGATCATTTTTGTGGAAAAAATATGATTTTTTAATTGTACCGCTGTACGTTATAAACTTCTGTAAAGCCCTTGTGGGTTCAAAGTTCTCACCACATATCTAGATAAGTTCCTTGGGGGGTCTAGTTTCCAAAATGGGGTCACTTGTAGGGGGTTTCCACTGTTTAGGTACATCAGGGACTCTCCAAACGTGACATGGCGTCCAATCTGAATTCCAGCCAATTTTGCATTGAAAAAGTCAAACGGCGCTCCTTCCATTCTGAGCTCTGCCATGCGCCGAAACAGTCGTTCCCTCCCACATATCAGGTATCTGCGTACTCAGGACAATATTGCACAATAACTTTTGCAGTTCAATTTCTCCTGTTACCCTTGGTAAAATAAAAAAAATTGAACCTGAAGTATTTTTTTTATGAAAAAAAGTTAGATGTTCATTTTTTTTTTAAATATTCAAAAAAATTCCTGTGACGCACCTAAAGGGTTAATAAACTTCTTGAATGTGGTTTTGAGCACCTTAAGGGGTGCAGTTTTTAGAATGGTGTCACTTTTGGGTATTTTCTATCATATAGACCCCTCAAAGTGGCTTCAAATGTGATGTGGTCCTAAAAATAAAATGGTGTTGTAAAAATGAGAAATCGCTGGTCAACTTTTAACCCTTATAACTTCCTAACAAAAAAAATTTTGGTTCCAAAATTGTGCTGATGTAAAGTAAACATGTGGGAAATGTTAGTTATCAAGTTTTTTGTGTGCCGTATCTCTGTGATTTAAGGGCATAAAAATTCAAAGTTGGAAAATTGCAAAATTTT
This sequence comes from Dendrobates tinctorius, assembly GCF_039654945.1. Classification (NCBI taxonomy): domain Eukaryota; kingdom Metazoa; phylum Chordata; class Amphibia; order Anura; family Dendrobatidae; genus Dendrobates; species Dendrobates tinctorius. Next base: position 13,666,523 of record NW_027361692.1, read on the forward strand.
CAAAATTTTCGCCAAATTTCCGTTTTTCTCACAAATAAACGCAAGTTATTTAAATGAAATTTTACCACTAACATGAAGTACAATATGTCACGAGAAAACAATGTCAGAATCACCGGGATCCATGGAAGCGTTCCAGAGTTATGACCTCATAAAGGTACAGTGGTCAGAATTGTAAAAATTGGCCCGGTCATGAACGTGCAAACCACCCTTGGGGGTGAAGGGGTTAATATTACTATTGCAATACTTGTATACCCCTGCTGCACCATTAAAACAACAGTCCTTGTTAGGGTTAAATATTTTCTTTTCCCTATTAATGCCAGAAAGTTTGCAGGCATATAAATATATACCTAATTTAAACGGCGCAAAATGTGCAGTGTGGGGAAGTGGACGTGCTGATGATGGTGCACACAGAGGTCAAGGCCATGGGCCAGGTGAAACTGCGTCTGCTGTGGGAGCACAAAAAACACTCATTCATGAGACCTAGTTTCAGGTCCCATTTTGCATGGGTGCATGGGACACCACTCTTGAAGCCAGAACAGTGCAAACAGGTGTTCGGTTGGTTGGCAGATAATGCTTGCATTGCTTTCCAGCACCACCCTGTCTTTTACATGATCCAGACTCACTAGCCAAGAGTCTGGACCACATCATTCTTACTCTGATCCTCCCTCCTCCCACCATGGCGAGTACTAGGAGACAAGTGATCCCATTCTAGGACACTTCAAAGAGCTCTTTCCATTTACAATGATTGATTCCGGCCTCTCGCCCTGCACAATTCAAGAGGGACATAAGGAAATCATGTGCAATGATACCCAAATATTCGAGCAGTCACAGACAGAAGATGGTAGGGAAAAGCAATTACTGTCTCAAGAGGTAGATGATGATAATCATGAGACACAGCTGCCAACATGTTAGGTTATGTCAACAAGCCAGGAGGACCAGAGTGTGGAAGTGGAAGATGAGGTGGTGGATGATGAAGTTACTGACCCAACCTGGGAAGGTGAAATGCAGAGCGAGGAAAGCACTGCAACAGTCAAGAAGAGGCAGTGGTGTAGCCAGAAGCGGAAGGTGGGCAACTGTGCCCCAGAACCCCTACACGTGGTAAGTTTCAAAGCCAAGGATTAGGTGTTACACATTGTAGCATGTTTTTTAAAGAAAGTGTGGTTGATAAAAGAATGGTCATTTCCAATCTGTGCTGTACCAAGATCAACAAAGGCCAGATCACCATCATGCTCAGGCACAGGAAATCAAAGCACCCGAGTAGGTGGGCCAAACGCCTAGGTCCACAATCAGTGTCTACTGGTAACATCACTGCTTCTTCCCCTGTGGTGCGTGCTTGCCAATCCCAAAAGACACTGGCACAGATGCCTTCTGTCCTGCACTTGTTGTACATTCACAAGCAACATCAATTCCTTTTCACGGTACAGTATTCAGCTATCCCTACTCCAGCCCTTGGAACGCAAAAAAAAAAAATACCCAGCCACCCACAGTCCCAATCACTAAAGTGGCATATTTCCAACTACTTCACTAGAAGTGTTGCTGTTTAGGCTTGTGGACACTGAGGCTTCTGCAATCTCATGGTAGCCATCCCTTGCTATACCAGGGTGTAATGCAGTCCCTCCTTCGGGTAAATGTTTTTCAACTCTTGCACTTAGTGCATAGGTGTTACTAGTCTAGAAGTCCCACTTCTTCAAAATGGTAAAAGAAAGGTTTCCTGGGGCACTCCTCTGCGTGTCTTCCAGGGTTTATTGTAGTCCCTCCTAATTTTTGGCAGCACTTGCACTTAGTGCAAAGGCTTTATGGGTCTAGGAGTCCCACTACCTAACAATTTTAACAGAATGTGTATGAGGCCATCCGTTATGTTTAATACAGGGTGTACCGGAGTCCCTCTTCCTTCTTATTTTTGGCAGTTCCTAAAAGTGGAGAAATGCTCTTAAAACATTGTTCCCAGCAGCGTCCTGGGATTCAGAGATGCATCTAGACATCTTCCCCATGCTGTTTCCATTCCATTTGAGCGCTTTTTCCATCCATTTCAGTGATTTTTTTTGATCCCCCAGTCTCTTGTTAGGGTCTTCTGCAAAAATGCTCAGGGTTCCCATTGACTTCCATTATACTCATTACTTGAGTCCAGCCCGTCGGACCTGCTCGATTTGAGTACCGAGCACTTTAGTGCTCGATCATCACTAATCAGGATCACTATCCCCAGACCATTATGTTGTCAGATGGGGCAGCAAAAATCCAGCGACAGATTCTCTTGAAATAACAAACCACATGTCCACTAAATTAATAAAAAATGCAGCTAATCTGGCTTCACCTCAGGAGTTCAGAAGAAGAATGGGAAGTCATTATGAAGTGATTATGTACATGATCAGGCATTAGAAAGACTTCCAGATATTTCTATGAGATGACAAACATACTTTCATCAAGCCTAGGCCATTATGTGCAACAATGCCTGAAACTATTGTCCCGTTCTCTTATATTATTTTGGCCTACTACAATTACATGCTTTGTGTATATAATACATGCTGGTTATCTCCTGTTCTTTTCATATAGTATAATTGTCACATTCCGTTTTCTTCACACTTGACTGAAACAGCGCCTCACAATTATATAACAATTGCAACAACCTACAAAAGATGCATTTTCAGAATATGTCTTTCAAATAGCAGCACATCAAAGGCTTGTTTTTCTCTCACCTGAAGAATTGCGAATGAGAGAGGATTTATCACACAAAGTAACATACAAGGGTAAAGGCAACAGAATGTATAAAATCATTTCCTTCTGCAGTTATACACCGATTAAATATACAGAAGGCTTTAGTTCCTTAGATGGTGAGAAGAAAGAGCTGGAGATCATTTTCTTCACCAATTCTTTAACACAACTGACAGCTAGAAAACAATTGCCATTGTAACCTATTGCACTATTGACTTGAATAGACAGAATGAATAGATAACGGCTGCATGGTAAACACTGTATGCAGAACGTTATTTTAAAATCTACATTGGAATCCTGGGCCAGATGTGCTGCCAGGACATTATCGGTGTGTAGAATGGGCCAATATTTTAGTAAAATGTCCCAAACTCGATCCCATTGGCAATTCCAAGTGGACACGAAACAAATTGAATGGTCATCCTTATTCCTACTGCTAACGGCGGATTTGGTCAAGAGCGCATCCCATGAGGTGGCTTTTGCTCTACGGTAATGCACCTATTGCTATATCCCCTTGAAATAAACCGCTGCTTAAGGTCAATGGATTGCATTTCAAATCGGTCATTAGTAGAACAAATCCGACGGGTTTTCAAAAATTGACCAGCCAGGGTAGGCTGGATAACTGGTGGAACATGCGTCGATGCATGAAGGAGGGAATTTACAGCTGTCTCTTTTTGGAATAGGTCAGTTTGTACAGACCCATCCGTGTCAACTTGCAGAAGTACATCAAGGAATTCAAGCCTTGACTTGTGCCTTTTATAAGTAAACTTAAAATTAAAAGTATTACATCATAAAATTAAGGTCAGGTATAGAGCCTTGCCAAATGACAAAGACATCGTTGATATACTGATGCCAGCACTGCACATGTTCAATGGCGCGAGCCCCATCCCTGTGAAAAATCTGCCTCTCCCAATGGCCGAGAAACAGATTTGCATAGGATGGAGCACACGCCGCATCCATGGCAGTGCCGCGTTTCTGCAAAAAAAATTGTCTTTGAAGACGAAGTAGTTGTGTGACAGCTCAAACGCCAAACGTTCCAGGAGGAACTCACACCAGTGGCCATCTTGGCTGGTCATCTTGAGATCGAAACGAACTGCGGCAAGGCCATCACTATGCCCTATTGATGTATACAGGGATTCAGTATCAATGGCCACAAGGACAATGTCATCCTCCAGGTGTATCCTATTAATCTTGTTGAGCTAATCAATAGTATCCCTGACAGGAGGGTAAGGTCTCAACAATTGGTTTAAAATAGAAATAAACTTTCATGTCATATCACAAAACCACCCTATGCCAGAGACAATAGGACGACCCAGAGTATTGACAGGGTCCTTGTGAACCTTAGGTAGTAAGTAAAACGCTGGCACTTTGGGATTATTTATTAGCAGTCCATCAAGAATTTTTTTTAGGGATAAATCATGATTCAAAAGCATTGTAAAGATTTTTTTTTTTAAGGATTGTGCAAACAATTGGGTAGGATTACTAGAAAGTTGTTGATATGTCTGTTTTTCCGTTGCCTAAAGGCTTCTTTTTCATATTTATCTGTGGGCCAGATTACATTTCCTCCCTTGTCTGCCACCTTGATTACATCAACTGACTAGCTCTTTTAGAGCTTTTCTTTGTGAGGGTGTCAAATTATCTTTGTAAATGCCACGAGGAATCTTTAAAATAAAATTCTTCTGTGACTGTGACTATTTTACAAAAAATGTCAACTGGTGGGCATACAGAAAGGGCAGGAAATGTAGATCTAGGCATCACAGACTGAGGAAACGTACCTATTAACTCATGTTGTTGCTCTCTAAGAATGTCTTCTAGAGCTGCCAGAGCTTGGCATTCAGCCACTTTCCAGACCTGCATCAGACTCATGCATATTATGCAGTTTAGTCAGTATTAACTTGCAGCAGAACAACTGTACATCTTTCACTGCTGTAAAGAAATTGAAGCCATTACTCGGAGAGAATGATAAACCCAATCCAAGGAGGTTACGCTGAGTATCAGTAATATCATGTGTAGACAAATTTATTACCTCCATATTTTTGGACTTGGATTTAGCTTCGTGCAGAAGTGGTAAATTCACTTTTCTCTTTACGGCCCTTATTAGTACGAGCATTTCTGCTCTGATCAATCCTGTCCTTTTTCATTGTAGTTGATTTATTTATTATCTGTCTAGAATCGTCCATAGAGGTATATGATGAAAATGAACTAGACTGAACAGTAGATGGTGATCGGTTACTCTTGGGAGCAGATTTCCACCTATAAGGCTGAGTTCACACGTGGCTTTGTTTCGCATTTCAGTGGCGGTTTTAACCGTGCGATTTTGCCGCGAAAACGCGAAAAATAAGCATCCCATGCATTCCTATGGGATTCCGCAATGCTGTGCTAATGCTGCGGTTTTTACCGCGGCGGAATCACTTCGCGGTAAAAAACGCAGCATGCTCATTAATTTGCGGAATCGCGGCGATCCCACACCCATAGGAATGCATTGTTCCGCTTACTTCCCGCATGTGGCTGTGCACACCATGCGAAAAGTAAGCAGAACAATTGCGGATGGTACCCACGGTCCGGAGGAGAGGAGACTGTCCTCCGGGCTTTGGGTACCATACCCCTGAAAAAAATAGAATTTAAAATAAAAAATATTGTTATTCTTACCTTCCGGCATCCCGCGCAGCATTCCCACCTCTCTCCACGCTTCCGGTCCCAGTAAGCCTTTGCGAAAATGCCCGCGATGGCGTCCGTTCTCGCGGGATCGCGAAGTCTCGCGGTCATTCGCGAGACATCACGATCCCGCGAGAACGGACGTCATCGCGGGCATTTTCGCAAAGGATTACTGGGAACGCCTGCGCGGGACGTCGGAAGGTAAGAATAACACCATTTTTTATTTTTTTTTACATTCTATCTTTTACTACTGATGCGGCATAGGCGGCCTCAGTAGTAAAAATTTGGTCACACTTGTCAAACACTATGTTTGACGAGTGTGACCAACCTGTCAATCAGTTCTCCAAGCGATGCTACAGATAGCTTGGAAAACGCTAGCATTTTGCAAGCTAATTACGCTTGCAAAATGCTAGTTTTTCCGCGGGAAAATCGCGGGAATTTAAAATGCGATTTTCCCGCGGAATGGAATTCCGGAATTCTCGCGGTAATTTCCGCGAGAGTTCCGGTACGTGTGCACTTAGCCTAAACCTTATTGTTTTGGAAATCCAGAACATCTCTCTGGAATTTCTTTCAAAAAGTCCGTATTTAACTCGTCCTTGAGTTTAGTCATGGCCTCTGTGGATAGCTTTTTTTTCAAATGTGACTGGAGGGTGTCATTTTCGGTCTCCAATTCCCCGAGCCTGGCATTATCAAGTTTTATAAGTAATTCCATATAGTCTCTGGAAGACCTGGTGTAAATACTCCCCCAGCTGTCTCTAAAGGAGTCATCATTAATTGGAAAAGCAGGAAACAGCTGAATACGTAGTCCGCTTGGTATGAGACCCCTGCTGAGATATTTATCCAAGAAAGCCTTGTTCCTCCACAATTTAGTTATCTTTTGTAAGAGATGTTTTAACTGTGAAATCTGCTCCCTTGTATGCTTGTGTTGTGAATCTAAAAACAAGGAATGTTTCTCCTTAAAAACCACATTTAACCGTGTTAACCAAGATTGGTCGCGGGCACGAAAGTCCATATGTTTTGAATCACTGGCTGTGAATAACAGAATAAATTAGTATGAATCGAGTATTCAAACACCACATAATTAGTCTAATAGGGCCAGGAACTAACTCACACACAGTGTGGTTCCCCCATAGACAAAAAGTGCAAGTGTGGATCGGCTCTCTAGCGCCACCACTTGCTCCAGGTCAGTCAGGGAACTGCACCGAGGGCAAATAGTCACCGGAAAGGCTTCTCTTATAGGTACAAGTTAGTGAGGTGCTCCCATTTAGGGGGGTATATATTACCAGTCCAGGCTGGGGATATATATTTAAACCTCCCGGCCATCACTGCCAGAGTTCCTCACTAAAACAATAAGGTATTCTTCCACCAGTTCCTCGTTCGACATAAGCCCCATCTGACAACATGCTAACCCAGGTAGCATAAAATTGACCAACTGGGCGTGCAGACATGGGGATTCGTGAATCATGATAAAAGAGCAGCCCAAGATTAATTTTATATTTAATCACCAAAAAGGCGCACTAGAAATATACAGGTATACAGTCACAAGTGTAGTACAAGCATAGGGTATAGATAGTTTGTAATTACCGTGTTATGTAGCATGTGACCACAGGGAGGCGCTCATTGTTCACAGGTCCAAATCTTAGTTACATGGTTCCTTTGGCTGCATCCGATAATGGGTCCTCCAGCCAGTAGAAAACCAAATCCAAAATGAGGGACTGCCTTATATCTCCCTAGGCTGTTCCCTCCCACACTCTGCTGCCACCCCTGGGCTGCCTCCCTCCTTCCACATCTGAGAATAATATTTTTTGTCCAGAATCGTGGATGGCCCATAACTTTGCGCCCAAAGCTTTGAATGGGTTGGTTGTGCTGCCACTGGGTTCCGCTGGATTTTGTCTGTACATAGAGACCAAATATGCCTACCGTAATTCCTGTTAGCCATGCTTTATAACTCCAAAATGCAGGGTTCTGTAGGTGGCTAAATAATATGGGTGCGTGGGGAAAGGAATGCCGATTCCAATTATGTGCTCGGCTAGTCTCAGAGATATTGCATTGTTATTATAGGTCGTTTTCCAGATTCAATACCACAGAGCCTGCTGAGACTTGCTGTACCATGGGGTCTCCATGTGCTTCAGTCAGACAAAAAAGCCAGCTGGCTGCAGCTGCAAAAAAAAGTTTGCACCTTTGTGTTAAGAGCTTCAAAGAGTTTCTTCCTAGCTCTTTTAATTAAAAGAAAATAATGATCCTGTGGAATCCCAAGGGTGGAGGCACAATTCAGGAGGGGAGAGACATTTACTTCGTCCCTCACATAAGCACAAAGAAGGAACTTTGGGCCAGGGTTACTAGTGGGGTACCACAGGGTTCTGTATTGGGCCCCCTACTATTTAATATATTTATTAATGATCTAGTGGATGGCTTACACAGTAAAATATCAGTATTTGCAGATGATACAAAACTATGTAAGGTAGTTAACACAAAGGCGGACAGTTTGCAACTACAGACAGATTTGAGTAAATTGGAGAATTGGGCTGTAAAATGGCAAATGAGGTTTAACACAGATAAGTGTAAGGTTATGCACATGGGAAGGAGAAACAGATGCCATAATTACTTACTAAATGGGAAACTGCTGGGGAAATCAGACATGGAAAAAGACTTAGGCATCTTAGTCAATAAGAAGCTAAATTGGAGTGCCCAGTGTCAGGCAGCTGCCACCAAAGCAAATAGGGTCATGGGATGCATTAGAAGGGGTCTGGGGACACAAGATGAAAACATAATTCTCACTCTGTACAAATCACTCGTCAGACCACACTTGGAGTATTGTGTGCAATTTTGGACGCCGGTGCTCAAGAAAGACATTACTGAACTTGAAAGGGCAAGGCGGGCTACTAAAATGATAAATGGAGTTGGTTCACTACAATACCCGGAAAGGTTATCAAAATTAGGTCTATTTACTCTAGAAAAGAGAAGACTTAGGGGAGACCTAATATATATGTACAAGTATATCAGAGGGCAATACGGAGATCTCTCCAATGAACTGTTTGTACCAAGGACTGTGACAAGAACAAGGGGGCATTCTCTTCGTTTGGAGGAAAGACAATTTCTGCACCAGCATAGAAGAGGGTTCTTCACGGTAAGAGCAGTGAGACTCTGGAATTCTCTTCTTGAGGAAGTGGTGATGGCCAACTCACTGAATGAATTTAAGAAAGGAATGGATGCTTTTCTTGTGAGTAACAGTATAGAAGGTTACGAATAACAGAATATTATAGGTAGATGGTTGACCCAGCTTTGGGGAAGGAACTTTTTTTCCCTATGGAGAAAATTGGCTGCTACTCTGTGGGTTTTTTGCCTTTCCCAGGATCAACAATGCAGAACAGCTGCACTAAAAATAGGCTGAACTAGATGGACATAAGGTCTTCCTTCAGCATTCAAAACTATGTAACTATGTAACTGGAGTAACCATAAGCCACAAGAAGGAATAAAAGCAAGCAAATTGTATTTATACATCATAAATAAAAAAAAATATACAAATGTTAAAGAGTCAGACAGCTAGCAAAGATGAACATCCAAAGCAAACACAGCATGGCGAACCGTAAATATAGACAGAGTAATGAGACACCCAGTGAGGATAAGTATCATAAAATACCCACTAACTAGATATGCCTAGATGGTAGGTACAGAAAAAGTGCATGTGCTTAAACATAAGGTGCCAAGGACAAATAATATGTCTATTTGAGTCCTGTGTATATCTACATAGTTAACATTGCGCAGTCTCTAATAGGACATAAAAGATATAGGCTGCCACTTACCCATGTCAGAATAAGATGAAATGCCCCGCTTATCCCCGAAATGCGTTTCGCCATGGATTTCTCATGGGGAGGTGTTCGCCTTGTGCATACCATGGGGTTTATTAGTCTGGATATCAACTACATCTTCTCAACAATCAGAAGAGGTCTAGATTGGAGGACATAATTTTCATTTTTCCATATATATATATATATACACAGTACAGACCAAAAGTTTGGACACACCTTCTCATTCAAAGAGTTTTCTTTATTTTCATGACTATGAAAATTGTAGATTCACTCTGAAGGCATCAAAACTATGAATTAACACATGTGGAATTATATAATTAACAAAAAAGTGTGAACCAACTGAAAATATGTCTTATATTCTAGGTTCTTCAAAGTAGCCACCTTTTGCTTTGATTACTGCTTTGCACACTCTTAGCATTCTCTTGATGAGCTTCAAGAGGTAGTCACTGGAAATGGTCTTCCAACAGTCTTGAAGGAGTTCTCAGAGATGCTTAGCACTTGTTGGCCCTTTTGCCTTCACTCTGCGGTCCAGCTCACCCCAAACCATCTCGATTGGGTTCTGGTCTGGTGACTGTGGAGGCCAGGTCATCTGGCGTAGCACCCCATCACTCTCTTTCTTGGTCAGATAGCCCTTACACAGCCTGGAGGTGTGTTTGGGGTCATTGTCCTGTTGAAAAATAAATGATGGTCCAACTAAACGCAAACCGGACGGAATTGCATGCCGCTGCAAGATGCTGTGGTAGCCATGTTGGTTCAGTATGCCTTCAATTTTGAATAAATCCCCAACAGTGTCACCATCAAAGCACCCCCACACCATCACACCTCCTCCTCCATGCTTCACAGTGGGAACCAGGCATGTAGAGTCCATCCGTTCACCTTTTCTGCATCGAACAAAGACACGGTGGTTGGAACCAAAGATCTCAAATGTGGACTCATCAGACCAAAGCACAGATTTCCACTGGTCTAATGTCCATTCCTTGTGTTCTTTAGCCCAAACAAGTCTCTTGTGCTTGTTGCCTGTCCTTAGCGGTGGTTTCCTAGCAGCTATTTTACCATGAAGGCCTGCTGTACAAAGTCTCCTCTTAACAGTTGTTGCAGAGATGTGTCTGCTGCTAGAACTCTGTGTGCCCAGGTTTAGAACAAATGCACTGCAGGGTGCAGCCAGCCCATATAGCAAGATGTCAGCAACACAGGTGCAAAATACCAGATTAACAGCCACTCTCCACATACCCATTCCTGGAGGGGGTGACTGCCCAGTATACAATTGCACAAAGAGGGTCCGCATAGGGTACCGTTCACACCAAGGGAATGCATGGTGTCTGGTTTACAGCCTATTAATAACGCCCCTACTATTCGACTAGGCGGGCTGGCCAGCACCCTCTCATTGCATCCCAGTGTGAACACCCCTCATACGAGACCAAATGTGTCTGGGCTCGGCTGCACCCCGATTCATGTAGTGCAAAAAATTTTTTACCAATTAGTGAGGTATTAGCTGATATTTTGGCCAAAATACTTGAGCCCGTAAACTGCGCCAAAGTTCCTCACGCTTACGGGTCCCTACACTAAACTAAATAGCAAAGCCATTGAAGAAGAAGACTCAGGTCTTCAAAATTTCATATATAACAACAAGCAAAAAGGCAGCAACACTTACCTGCCCAGGTTTAGAACAAATGCACTGCAGGGTGCAGCCAGCCCATATAGCAAGATGTCAGCAACACAGGTGCAAAATACCAGATTAACAGCCACTCTCCACATACCCATTCCTGGAGGGGGTGACTGCCCAGTATACAATTGCACAAAGAGGGTCCGCATAGGGTACCGTTCACACCAAGGGAATGCATGGTGTCTGGTTTACAGCCTATTAATAACGCCCCTACTATTCGACTAGGCGGGCTGGCCAGCACCCTCTCATTGCATCCCAGTGTGAACACCCCTCATACGAGACCAAATGTGTCTGGGCTCGGCTGCACCCCGATTCATGTAGTGCAAAAAATTTTTTACCAATTAGTGAGGTATTAGCTGATATTTTGGCCAAAATACTTGAGCCCGTAAACTGCGCCAAAGTTCCTCACGCTTACGGGTCCCTACACTAAACTAAATAGCAAAGCCATTGAAGAAGAAGACTCAGGTCTTCAAAATTTCATATATAACAACAAGCAAAAAGGCAGCAACACTTACCTGCCCAGGTTTAGAACAAATGCACTGCAGGGTGCAGCCAGCCCATATAGCAAGATGTCAGCAACACAGGTGCAAAATACCAGATTAACAGCCACTCTCCACATACCCATTCCTGGAGGGGGTGACTGCCCAGTATACAATTGCACAAAGAGGGTCCGCAAATGCGGACCCTCTTTGTGCAATTGTATACTGGGCAGTCACCCCCTCCAGGAATGGGTATGTGGAGAGTGGCTGTTAATCTGGTATTTTGCACCTGTGTTGCTGACATCTTGCTATATGGGCTGGCTGCACCCTGCAGTGCATTTGTTCTAAACCTGGGCAGGTAAGTGTTGCTGCCTTTTTGCTTGTTGTTATATATGAAATTTTGAAGACCTGAGTCTTCTTCTTCAATGGCTTTGCTATTTAGTTTAGTGTAGGGACCCGTAAGCGTGAGGAACTTTGGCGCAGTTTACGGGCTCAAGTATTTTGGCCAAAATATCAGCTAATACCTCACTAATTGGTAAAAAATTTTTTGCACTACATGAATCGGGGTGCAGCCGAGCCCAGACACATTTGGTCTCGTATGAGGGGTGTTCACACTGGGATGCAATGAGAGGGTGCTGGCCAGCCCGCCTAGTCGAATAGTAGGGGCGTTATTAATAGGCTGTAAACCAGACACCATGCATTCCCTTGGTGTGAACGGTACCCTATGCGGACCCTCTTTGTGCAATTGTATACTGGGCAGTCACCCCCTCCAGGAATGGGTATGTGGAGAGTGGCTGTTAATCTGGTATTTTGCACCTGTGTTGCTGACATCTTGCTATATGGGCTGGCTGCACCCTGCAGTGCATTTGTTCTAAACCTGGGCAGGTAAGTGTTGCTGCCTTTTTGCTTGTTGTTATATATGAAATTTTGAAGACCTGAGTCTTCTTCTTCAATGGCTTTGCTATTTAGTTTAGAACTCTGTGTGGCATTGACCTGGTCTCTAATCTGAGCTGCTGTTAACCTGCGATTTCTGAGGCTGGTGACTCGGATGAACTTATCATACACAGCAGAGGTGATTCTTGGTCTTCTTTTCCTGGGGAGGTCCTCATGTGAGCCAGTTTCTTTGTAGCGCTTGATGGTTTTTGCCACTGCACTTGGAGACACTTTCAAAAGTTTTCCCAAATTTTCAGACTGACTGACCTTCATTACTTAAAGTAATGATGGCCATTCGTTTTTCTTTACATAGAATTTGTATTATGGCAAGAAAAAAGCAGCTGTCTATTCAGTAGGACCATCAGCTGTGTATCCACCAGACTTCTGCACAACACAACTGATGGTCCCAACACCATTTATAAGGCAAGAAATCCCACTTATTAAACCTGACAGGGCACACCTGTGAAGTGAAAACAATTTCCGGTGACTACCTCTTGAATCTCATCAAGAGAATGCCAAGAGTGTGCAAAGCAGTAATGAAAGCAAAAGGTGGCTACTTTGAAGAACCTAGAATATGACATATTTTCAGTTGTTTCACAATTTTTTGTTAATTATATAATCCTACATGTGTTAATTCATAGTTTGATGCTTTCAGAGTGAATCTACAATTTTCATAGTCATGAAAATAAAGAAAACTCTTTGAGGTGTGTCCAAACTTTTGGTCTGTACTGTGTATATATATATATATATATATATATATATATATATATATACAGTGACTACAAGTAGTATTCAACCCCCTGCAGATTTAGCAGGTTTACACATTCGGAATTAACTTGGCATTGTGACATTTGGACTGTAGATCAGCCTGGAAGTGTGAAATGCACTGCAGCAAAAAAGAATGTTATTTCTTTGCTTAATTTTTTTTTAAATTGTGAAAAGTTTATTCAGAGGGTCATTTATTATTCAACCCCTCAAACCACCAGAATTCTGTTTGGTTCCCCTAAAGTATTAAGAAGTATTTCAGGCACAAAGAACAATGAGCTTCACATGTTTGGATTAATTATCTCTTTTTCCAGCCTTTTCTGACTATTTAAGACCCTCCCCAAACTTGTGCACTCATACATGGTCAACATGGGAAAGACAAAGGAGCATTCCAAGGCCATCAGAGACAAGATCGTGGAGGGTCACAAGGCTGGCAAAGGGTACAAAACCCTTTCCAAGGAGTTGGGCCTACCTGTCTCCACTGTTGGGAGCATCATCTGGAAGTGGAAGGCTTATGGAACTACTGTTAGCCTTCCACGGCCTGGACAGCCTTTGAAAGTTTCCTCCCGTGCCGAGGCCAGGCTTGTCCGAAGAGTCAAGGCTAACCCAAGGACAACAAGGAAGGAGCTCCGGGAAGATCTCATGGCAGTGGGGACATTGGTTTCAGTCAATACCATAAGTAACGTACTCCACCGCAATGGTCTCCGTTCCAGACGAGCCCGTAAGGTACCTTTACTTTCAAAGCGTCATGTCAAGGCTCGCCTACAGTTTGCTCATGATCACTTGGAAGACTCTGAGACAGACTGGTTCAAGGTTCTCTGGTCTGATGAGACCAAGATCGAGATCTTTGATGCCAACCACACACGTGACGTTTGGAGACTGGATGGCACTGCATACGACCCCAAGAATACCATCCCTACAGTCAAGCATGGTGGTGGCAGCATCATGCTGTGGGGCTGTTTCTCAGCCAAGGGGCCTGGCCATCTGGTCCGCATCCATGGGAAGATGGATAGCACGGCCTACCTGGAGATTTTGGCCAAGAACCTCCGCTCCTCCATCAAGGATCTTAAGATGGGTCGTCATTTCATCTTCCAACAAGACAACGACCCAAAGCACACAGCCAAGAAAACCAAGGCCTGGTTCAAGAGGGAAAAAATCAAGGTGTTGGAGTGGCCTAGTCAGTCTCCTGACCTTAACCCAATTGAAAACTTGTGGAAGGAGCTCAAGATTAAAGTCCACATGAAACACCCAAGGAACCTAGATAACTTGGAGAAGATCTGCATGGAGGAGTGGGCCAAGATAACTCCAGAGACCTGTGCCGGCCTGATCAGGTCTTATAAAAGACGATTATTAGCTGTAATTGCAAACAAGGGTTATTCCACAAAATATTAAACCTAGGGGTTGAATAATAATTGACCCACACTTTTATGTTTAAAATTGATTAAAATTTAACTGAGCAACATAACTTTTTGGTTTGTAAGATTTATGCATCTGTTAATAAATCCTGCTCTTGTGTGAAGTTTGAAGGCTCTAACTTATTTGCATCTTATCAAACCTGCTAAATCTGCAGGGGGTTGAATACTACTTGTAGGCACTGTATATATATATATATATATATATATATATATTTTTTTTTTTTTTTTTTTTTTAATTTGTCTATTTTTCATTATTATAGCATATATATATATTTAAAAACTTAATATCCATACACTATGGACTGTAATTTATTTTAAATATGTAACCCACTGTTCACATCAGTTTTGGAATATCCCACATTTATTATGACACTAGCTGAAGAGCCCGGCGTTGCCTGGGCATAGTAACTAACTGTGGTTAGATATAACAAATTATAATGATTATATTGCACATAAAAACATTTCACATCATATATTCAACACTACAGATTTGCAACACAAATTAACTAAACGATTACCTAAGTATTGATAGTATTTTATTTCCAACTCATTCAAGAGCCTTTTGATAAACAACATTTTTGGTTTTTCCTTTCGGCACAAATATGAACAGATTTTTGGCAGTTCCAACTCTTGAACAGATCACGTAAAGTTGGCTATGAGAAAAACATGGAGATTGCAAATCGATCCCTACTACTTTCAAAGATTGTCCCTGAGCCTTGTTAATGGACATTGCAAATGTCAGTCGAAGTGGAAACTGGAGGCATTTAAAATCCTCTCCTTTGGCACATCCTGTTGCTGAGCTGTGTATCTAATTCTGTCCTGTGTGATACTGACTGCTGAGCTGTGTATCTAATCCTATCCTGTGTTTTACGGTCTGCTGAGCTGTGCATCTTATTCTAACCTGTGTGATACTGGGCTGTGTATCTAATCCTATCCTGTGTGATACAGTCTGCTGAGCCGTGTATTGTGCTTTGTGCCATCTTTCTCTCCCAATTCTTTATAATATTCCTCTATTTGCTTTTTTGCTTGATTGATCTTGAATGTTTTATTCTTTTCTATATTTTTCTATATAAGTACCTTGCGGTTTTATCCGCTTCCCTTTTTCTTTCCTCCTCTCTATTCAACTATATAGCATTGATTTAGTTGCTCAGACTTACCAAACATGGATGCCGCCTTGTGCACATGCCCGGTGTACCATATGCCCATGCCTCAGTTCTGGCCATCTGTTGACATGTCGCACGCATACTGCTGAAGTCTATGGGTCATGTTTACACACCACATGCGTGTGACATTGTGATGGTGACGGTTAGCAGTGCAGCAGCGGGGCGGTAGACACCGAGCATGAGACGACTAAGTGATTCCACCTGATACTCCGCATTTAGAAACCCCATGGTATGCACAAACACCCCCTCCCTTAAGAGAGCTGTGGCGAAACATACATCGGGGATAAGCATTTCATATTATTCTGACATGGGTAAGTGGCAGCCTATATCTTATATGACCTATTAGAGACCGCACAGTGTTAACTATGTAGATATATACAGGATTCAAATACGGTAGTTATATTATTTGTCCTTGGCACCTTATGTTTAAGCACATGCACTTTTTCTGCACCTACCATCTAGGCATATCTAGTTAGTGAGGATAAGTATCATAAAATACCCACTGGGTGTGTCATTACTCTGTCTATATTTAAGGTTCGCCCCGCTGTTTGCTTTGGATGTTCCTCCTTGCTACCTGTCTGACTCTTTGTAACATTTGTATATGATTATTTTATTTATGATGTATAAATAAAATTTGTATGTTTTTATTCGTTCTTGTAGTTTATGATTACTCCGGTTCCTTCTTGGTTCTTACACAAGGACTATGATATGCATTGAATGGATGAATTTTTTTTTTTTTTAATAGAAGTTCATCTACATACCAATAGCAACACAAATCGCTGAAAGCCATTTACTTGCAATCGCACTATATGTTTAATATTTTCCACAGAATGAATGGAACACTATTAACGACTAGTATTTTCCAAAGCTATACTAGGCAGGCATGCCGTATTGTATAATTGCAATGAGAGTCTTTATGCTTCTTCACATCCTCTCGGTCTGCTTCCATATTGATTTCCCCCCCTCAAACGCTTTCATACAATATAGCAATAATATGCACAGTGTATATAGTTCAGGTGCTAGTGCCATATCACAAGAGTAATTTGTGTAGTATGAAGGCCCCAAATAGCTCCTCTCAAGAGCCACATTAGATATAGATATATATATATAGCTATATATTACATACACACTATCAGTCTTTCAAAAGGAATAACCCAGAAGCAAAAATGTAATGGAAAAACTAACTAAAGGTAGGTAATATGGAGAACAAGAGACTAAACGAAGATATTGTGCAAATATCGGTTTACTCTTAAAGTAATTAAGCAATTCTCATCCAGGTGCAAATTACAGGGAACCTGTCATGTACAAAAATGCTATTAACCTTAAAATATGGGGTTAATCTGCAGGCTGATCCTGCCCGGCGCTGGCACTTAGACCACATGCTGCTGGAAGGAAATTAACTTTATTGGGGTTTCAGTCACAGGGGTGGCGCCAGCATGGATTCAGTCACAGCTGTGTATAGAGCGGCGGCTGTAACTGAACCTTCAGCATGGACTAAAAGCTAGTTCTAATGCGGAGCTACTCTCAGTCAGTGCCGGGGGCACAGTTACAACCGCTGCTCTCTACACACAAAGAGGTGACTGAACCCATGCCAGCTCCACCCCTGTGACAAACCAAAGCAGTACCAGGAAGCAGGGGTCTAAGTGTTGGTGCCAGGCAGGTTCAGAATGCTATAAACCCCATATCTACAGGTTAATAGCATTTTTTTCACTTGACAGGTTCCCTTTAAGGGGCCAGAGAGCTACATTAGTCTTCTGGCAGATTGTGGAGCACATACAGATTCAAAAGGAGATCAGAGCTAATAATTTCCTTTTTGTATTAGAACAGCCCCCAAAGGATGAAAATACCACAAGAACCAAAAAAAGGACATAGCCTGAACTTACCATTTATAATCCAACCTCTTATACTAACATTTTGATAGAGCGAGTCTCTTAAATAATGTGTGAAATACTGCCATGGACTTATTAAATGATTTTGTCAATACCTTGATCATAATTCCTGAGATATTTGACTAATTTCCAGACAACGGTATTTCTCAGAGCCCATGACAGCACCACGGAGGGGTTACGCCCATCATGGACAGGAACCTACAGATAAAAGGGCGGTACCTCTCCTCCACCCCAGTTGGTTACAGAGCATCAGAGGGTCTCCAGGTTAGATCAACAGAAATATATAACATAATATTGCTTATTATCAAAGAACACCATGCCTATACGAAAACACTCTACAAACAGTAAAACCGTGCTCAACGCACACGAGATGGGGGGGGGGAATAAGCAGGTGTTGTCATGGGCTCTGAGAAATACCATTATCAGTAAATAACTACGTTTTTCTCTCTCACCCATGACAGCACCACAGAGAGAATTAGAGATTGGTAGTTTAGGGAGGGAGCACAGACTGAAGGATCCGTCTCCTGAAGGTCAAGTCAGACGTAGAGGCTAAATCTAACCAATAGTCTAAAAAAGGTTGAAGGTGATGACCAGGTGGCCGCCTTACAGATCTGCTCTATTGATACCTCAGATCTCTCCGCCCATAAGGTCACCATTGCTCTTGTGGAATGGGCTCTCTACCCTTCCGGGATGGTATTCCCACTGGAAGAATAGGCCAGGGCAATCGCATCACTTATCCACCTTGCCTGGGTACTCTTGGACACTTTGAGTCCCTTCCTGGGCCCCTGGAAACACACAAAGAGAGAACCTTCCTTCCTACACCCCTTGGTGGCCTCTAGGTACTGAACTAGGCATCTCTTCACGTCTAGGGTGTGAAACCTCTCTTCTCCCCTATTCTTAGGATTTGGGCAGAAGGAAGGACTACTTCTTGGGATCTATGGAAATGCAATGTTACTTTAGGTAAGTAGGCCTGGTTAGGCTTTAGGATGACTATCTTCCAAAATGTTTGTAAATGGTGGTACTGCAGATAGAGCCTGAATATCGATCACCCTACGGGCCAATGTTAGTGCTACCAGTAGAACAGATTTTAACGATAAGATTTTTAGAGGGGCTGACTCAATAGGCTCGAACAGGGAACTTGTTAGTGCAGATAGTACCAGATTCAGATCCCACAATGGTAATTTCCGACTAATTATCAGCCTAGATCTAGCTGCATCTTTAATGAATTGTGTCATCCATGGGTTACCTGTTACATCATGGTTATAAAGAGCACCTAAAGCTGCTACCTGCACCTTTAATGTATTGACTGCTAAGCCTTGTTCTAGGCCCTTCTATAAAAATTTGAGAATTTTAGTAACCTGGACCCCATCCTGGACTCTTACCCTGGAGGTGGGCAGGAATTTTTTCCAGGTTTTCCCATAAGCCTTTGTCGTGACAGGTTTCCTACTTTTTAGTAGTGTAGTAATTAGGTTCTCCGAAAACCCCCTTCCCCTCAGCAGTGTCCTTTCAAATTCCATGCTGTAAAATGGAGGTTCACTGCCCGAAGGTGTGATACCGGTCCCTGAGATAGTAGGTCTTGGAGATCCGGTAGGATCCAAGGATCGGTGATCGATAGCATCTTCAGCCAGGAGAATCAAGTTCTTTTTGGCCAGAAAGGGGCTATTAATATCATTCTCATTATGTCCTGACTTTCCTTATGACTGCCGGAATGAGGATGATCGGGGAAAAGGCATACGTCAGGTTCTGAGTCCATGAAAGCATAAAGGCGTCCAGGGCCTGAGGATTCCCCCTGGGGTCTAGAGAACAAAATGCTTCCAATTTTTTTGTTTTTGAAGTCGGTGAACAGATCTATGTCTGGGGTTCCCCACATCTTTACAATCTGCTGAAAAAATGGACTGCTTTAGGACCCACTCGCCCTGCCGCAATTGAGTGTGGCTCAGAAAGTCTGCTTTTTGGTTCTCTGTTCCCCGAATGTGCAATGCTGAGGGGGATAGCAGATTTTCCTCTACCAGGCTGAGGATTTTGGAAGAGGTATCCATTAGAGCTCGGGACCTGGCTCCCCCATGATGGTTTATATAGGCCACCGTCACTTGGTTGTCCAAGAATATGTGGACGTGATGACCCCGTAGCGAAGGTAGGAATCGTGACAGTGCGTAAACTACTGCCCAAAGTTCTTTCTGGTTTGAGGCTTCTAGTTCCTGACCTCTCCATTCCCCCAGAGCCACCCTGCTGTCCATCTGTGCTCCCTATCACGAGGGACTGGCATCCGTGGTGATTATGCATGTTATTTTTGTTACCCAGGGGATCCCCTTGGACAGGTTGTCTGTATTTTTCCACCAGGCTAGGGAATGAATAGTTCTCGAATCTAGGAGTTATATGACCCTTTAAGTGACCCCTTAATACCAACTGGTTTGCTAGTATGTCCCACTGGAGATTCCTTGTATGTAGTTGTGCCCACTGGACTGCCAGTAAGCAGGCAGAAAGGGAACTCAGCAGTGACATTGCCTTTCTTAGTGTCATGGAGGGGTTCTGTATTGCTCTCGCCACTATCTGTGCAATTTTTCCTTTTTTGTAGCTTGGGAGGCGGCACTCTTACTTGTTTGAGTCCAACATGAGCCCGAGGAACTCCAGCACTTTACTGGGCTCCAGCCTTGATTTTTTTTAGGTTTAGAAGCCAGCCGAAGTTCTGTAGGGTGTCCATCACTCTGTCCCTCTGGTTGCAGTTTTGAGCCGAGTCACTTGCTATTATGAAATCGTCCAAGTATGGGATTATTAGGATGTCCTGCTCCCTTAGGTGGGCCATCATCTCTGCTACTAATTTTTTGTGAACACGCATGGGGCTATAGATATTCCGAAAGGCAGGGCTATGTTTTGGAATTCTCTTATCTCTCCCTCTATGGAAACTGCTAGTCTGAGAAATTTCCGAGAGTCTTTGTGAATGGGGACGTGATAGTACGCGTCGCTGAGATCCAATACTGTCATGAAAAAGTTTGGGAACAGGATTTTGATGGTGGATTTGATCGATTTCATTTTGAATTTTTGACATATCCATTTAGTTTCCGTGAATTTATAATTGTTTGATATGTGCCATCCGATTTGGACACTAGAAAAAGCAGGGAGTAGAACCCCTTGCCCATCTCCTGAGGGGGAACCTCCTGAAGGACTGCTCTTTTTTACTAGATTTAGGACCTTGCATTCTAGGGCTTTTTGCTCTCGTGTAGAGGATGTTAGAGGGGTTACTACATATTTTTGAGGTGGGAAAGTCTATCCTCAGGCCTGACTCGATTAGATTCAATATCCAAGGGCTGTTCGATACTTTTCCCAGGCCAGAAGGAAAATGGATGATCTTCCCCCCCACCCTGGGCGAACTGTCACTTTGAGGATTTTTTGTCCCGGGAAGAACTGCCGAAGAGGAAACCTCTATCCCTCTTTCTCCCTTCATCCCATCTGTTCTGTTCCCTAAATGGCCTTTTGCGAAAAAACCTTATGTTCCGAAAGGACCGTTTAATCGCCACAGGCCCCAGGTTCGGAAAGCCCTTTTTCTTATCCCCTGTCTTCTGGAGGATATCATCCAGTGTCTCTCCGAATTAGAATTTTCCCTCGCATGGGATTGAGCATAATTTCCTTTTAGTTTGTAAGTCCCCTGGCCAGCATTTCAGCCATAATGCTCTCCTGGCTGCGTTCGATAGGGCTGCCGCTTTAGATGATAAGCGGACTGAGTCAGACGACGAGTCCGCAGCTCCTCTTATCACTGGGATAGATTCTAGAATCTTATCTCTCGGTGTGCTCTCCCTCAGTTTTTTCTTGAGCTGATCCATCCATATCATTAGGGATCTGGAGGTACATGTTGCCGGTATAAGGTTTCCCCCTGCTGATTCCCAGGCCGCCTTGAGGAAGGTGTCAGCTTTTTTATCTAAGGGGTTTTTAAGTGTACCCATGTCCTCAAAGGGGAGGGCAAACTTTTTTGAGGCCTTGACCACAGCCACGTCGTTTCGGGGCCTTGTCCCAAGATGTGGACGCCTCCTCATCGAAGGGATATTTCCTTTTAAAGGAAGGGACCGTGGAGTTCTCTCTGTCCAGCTTCTCCTATTCTTTTTTTATCAGGTCCTGTACAATCTCATTAAGCAGAAACACCCTGCATTTCTTTTGGCCCAGTCCCCCAAACATTATGTCCTGAACCGACCTATCAGGACGAGGGTCCGACACCCCCATGGTAGATCTTTCAGCTTTCACTAGCGTGTCTACTTCGTCTAGGGGAAAACAATGATGCCCCCTGCTTCCTCGTCTGAGGAGGAGTCCGATGTATCAGAGTTAACTTCCCCAGATATGTCGGGATGATTGGGAAACCACTAAGGTGTCCTTTTTTACTTTGTCGCCGTTTTAGGGATGTAAGGGTACTCTGAACCTCTGATTTTACTACAGCTCTAAGATCAGAGGCGAAATCCGGGGTTTCCTCGTAGAGCACTTCTTGTATACAAGATTCACAGAGATTCTTATCCCATGATTCTGGTAAGGCTGTTACAAGTGGGGCATTCCCTGTTCTTCCTTTTCCCCTTCATTCGTTAATAAGGGAAAAGAAGCCTATTACAATGGTGAACATTCTGGAAGATCACTCACCAGATGGATGCGATCGCAGGTACCGGTTCGGGAGGTGGAATCGGATCCTGTATAGGATGATCCAAGGACGGTGACTTGCTCTTTGCAGCTGATCTGCTGCGTGGAGTGACTACTAGATCGGGTGTCTCGCCTGCCCTGGTCCTTTTGCCGGTGGTGATGCTGCTGCTGGTCGCTATCCTCCATTTTGCACAGGACGCTTCCAGCGAGGAGCATTTTCAAATGCCCATTTTTAAATTTCCCGGCGTGTGACGTTACTTCCTCCTAACCTGCATCGCGCTTACGCGTGGAGCACGCACCGCGCATGCGCCGTCCCAGGGACCCGGAAGGCGTCATCTATTCCCGGGGCAGCAGCCATCTTGGTCCACCTCTGAACCATGGCGCTGCCCGCACATCTGTACCGGGTCCCTGTCAGCCCCAGCCTCCTATCCGGAGTGGTGGCTCCGTCCTCCCCCCCCCGCTCACCCTGCAGACTCATCTGTCCCAGCGGTGGCAGTTTCGGGGACCGCACCCGCTGTAACAGGGGCCTCCCTGCTGCCAGGATCCTTACGGGTCGGGCCTGGATCTTCATCTTTTCAGGTACCGCTATACTGTAGGTCACCCGTCAGACACAGGAACCCAACTGGGGCGGAGAAGTACCACCCTTTTATTTGTAGGTTCCTGTCCCTGATGGGCAGGATCCCCTCTCTCCGCGGTGCTGTCATGGGTGAGAGAAAAATAATGTTATCTAGCAGAAAAGAAAGGATCCCTGGAAACTGTATGAAATTACCATCTAGAACAACAATAGGGCTGTTACAATTATTGCTCAATTTGGACTTGCAGAAGAGATTAAACTTTGTGATTGTACAGCCTAAACTGAGGAATCTCAAGGCCAGACGTTTGAGATCACAAAAAAAAGAAATGTGTCCAACACTCCATATTAAAAGCTTCTTTAGTCATTCACCAAGTGGCCGTAAAATCTGATTGTAGAGTACAATCTCCGCTGTGTTTCTGATTCACAATGATTTCTTAATCATGGCCTGATTGGAATGACCCAACTGGGACACCTCTTGTAGCACGGTTTTCATATGTAGGTGTATGCAGGACCCATCTAGATGGTATACTTCCACTGAATATGAAAAAAAGTAGGGAATAGGCCCCTCACTCATGCCAAAGAATGTGGCTGCAAGAAAAACTCAGCTGTTTGACCAAAACAATCCTTCTCAATCTTTGCAGAAATGTGATTGATTTATGGAAATGGTTATCAATGTCCATATGCTGCTCACAGGATGCAGAACATATAGGTGAAAGAGGTTGGACCCCCAGCAATCACCAAGCTATCTCCTAACATATGGATAAAGAAAATTTTTCTAAGGTAGAAGAATTGGTGGGTGGGGTGGGAGATGGAAACATTTTGAGGCCTTATAGCATTCATGCCAAGCACAAGCAGTAGCCTACCCACAAGGAGGGAGTGACCAAAATGGCAAAGGATTGAATAAAGATTCTGAAAGGTGTGAAAATACATTGGAAAGTTTGTTTTATTTCCATTGAAATGGTTAAATAAATGATGTAGTATAGTCCTGAAATGAATTTGTTTTTTAATTTTTTGAATAACCACTTTAAGTCTGTACACCTGGGTTTCCTAATGTAACAGCTTAGAGATCTGGACTTTCATCAGTGTTTAGATATTTTTTTAGTTACAGTTATATGTAAATTACGTAAATGAAAATTCTAAAGACAATATTAAATTGTATATTTTACAGACATTTTATAATTGATATATATTTAATAGCTTAAAGTTACTGTCAGGTTAGAGTTGCAATTGGTGCTAAAAAAAAAAAAAAGCACACTAAAACCAGCATGGGAGAGTTATTAAGCCTGGCGTACTTTGTGCCAGTCTTACTAAAAAACACTTTTCTGTGTAGATTTGCGCTATATATTATGCCAATTTATAATAATTTATCAAATGTAAGTTTTGTGAGCAGTACATGGCTTCTCCTGTTGCTATGTGGTTTGAGCAGCAGAAAATCTGTACCATGATTTGTGATTTTTTTTTCCCCTTGTCTTAGCAAAAATTGTAAAACTTTTTGTGACACTTACTAATATGTTAGGACTGCATGGTCTCATCCTGCACTTGTTAGTATAGCCTTCCTCACAGTCTCGGCAGCTCTCCTGTCCTGCTAATGAAGGAGGAAGTGACCAGACCTGGCTCTCAGCCTCCACAAACTAAAATGAAAATAAGAAACTTTCCCATGTGTAGTGCTTTTCAATCAGAAGAAAATAGTGGCCTGGTCTGGCCACATTCTCCTTCATCAACTGCTTTTTTGGACAAAGGAAACTGTGTATAAACCCTTTAAAAAGGGGTGTGTGGTGAGGATTCGTCGGTTTCTGAGCCGAGACTGGCGGGTACATATGTGTTATGCATACTACCGGCCAGTGGATGCGACCTCGCTCCATACACAGGAACGTGCATAACACATACGTGACTGCCAGTTCCGGCACTGGGGTGGGATTTATAAGTTGCAGTCACACAGTCACTGCAGACTTATATAGACCAGACAAATCTTTTAGTTTTTCACTTGTTTGTCTCTATTCTGGCCCAAGGATAACAGGTGACTAAACTGTTTAATAAATTAATCTGAAGGAAGATGATGCAGTTTGTAAAAACTATAGCTTCAGTGGGAAACACTGGAGCCGATTGATCAACGTGTTTACGCCAGTATCCAGGCGGAAAAAACACTTGAAAAGTCACAGAATTTCCATGCAACGTGAAGATGCGCAAAAAGTTTGTGACTTTAAGTTTTCAAGCCAGTCCCGGTCAGCACCACCTAAGTCAGCAGAGCATCTACCACTTTAGTGGCACATCTTATACCGGGAAATGGTACTCCAGTGCAAAGATGCAGCAAATTAATTAAGTGGCGTGCACCTCTTAGTAAATTTGGCTTCTTTTACTCCACTATGGCCATTCATTAAGGTTGGCGTGTACAAGTGCAACATTAAAACTATTCCCTGCACACTCAAGGCATAAAGCCGTAACTGAAAAATGTGTTAAAACAGAAACATGTGGCAATGCAGCATATGGTATATTATATATTCTTGGCCGAAACAGAACACACCTTAGATATCACACCAAAATCTGCAGAGGGGAAAAATAACCTTGTAGCTTTAACCAAATATCTAATATAAGTGTTATAACAGAGAAAAACGTCTCTTCGCATTAGTCTCTGCTAACCTCTTACCATTTCATAGGTCTTTATACTTATCAAATAATAATGGGATGTTCCAATCTGTGTTCTCTCCCAGGATTTGCTGTGAGTCTTCAAGTGATCCTTTCAAGCCCTAAAGCAGTGTTCAAACGCCGAGGCTCTCAGCCAGGAATGCAAGAGTCTGATTTTTTAAAACAGATAACCACTGTACAAGAACTGGAGCCCAAAGCCAACAACTGCACAAAGGTAAAACTGAATTGCCAGAGTCAAATTTTTATTTATTTTTTTGCAGATACCTTGTTCATCATAGTTTATGTAATACTACAGCCTAGCCATACCTCTAAAATTGACAGAGGGGCAACACATTTTCAGAACTAAACCAAGTCATATCTGAATATGGGAACTGTGTTACTATTCCATTGCTATATATACACCAGTTTCAACTACACAGGCTTCCGGAGAAGCATTGATATTGACATAGTGTGTCTGTACCCCACAGACTGGCCTGAGAAAATGGAAAAAAGAAAGAAAATAAAATATATGTTTCACTTCCACTCGGAACATAAATATAACAAAAACACATGTAAAATGAAAAGCTTTACAAATTAGAAGTAAAAAGAATTAACAGGTCAGTCTATTTATGGAGAAATACATAAGAGGATAGATAAAGCACTAAAGTAAAATAAAATGGTTTTTTTTTTCCTATTCTAAACATGATTTTGAGTATTTTTAGAGGTGTTGCTGAAAATGAAAAAGTGGAGTGATAAAACTGAAATATTCCAGACATGGTATATTTCAACCATTGCACTTTGTAACAGTAGCTGAGAATAGATATTTATAAAGCGCACTGACAAGTCTTCAAAGTTGTTCAAGGTGTGATCTGTAATGATCCCTAGGGTAGAGAAGCCATCACACAATGCTTCAAGGTAGAAAGCAAAGTAGTTAAAGTATACAGTGCCACATAGTTACTATCTAAAAAGGGAAGGTTTGTTTAGTTGAAAAGCAGCATATCACAAAAGGCTAACAGATTTGTACAATTTTGTTACAGGTTCTTGTGTGGCACACACGAACAGAAAAGGTCAATCTAGCAAATGAACCCAAGCATCCTCAGGATACAATTAAAATTGAGGTATGATCATCAAATGCCATTTCGTGGAGTCACGGAGAAATGAATCACCCGCGGATCCATAGCGGTGGACTTCAAGAGATGAATAAGAAGCGGCCATTTCTTCAAACTCTCCTGATTTTTTATGGGCCTTTAACTAAAGCTTCAACTTACAGGGATACACTGAACCATCTCGGAATATTTTGGACATTTTACCACTTGTGTGTGGTTCTTTTTCCGTACATGGTCTGCATGTTCCGTACCACAGTTTCATTTCAACTGGATTTTCAGTAATGCCATGTGGCACCTCAATAGATTAACCAAGAAGGGTGTTCCATTTGGCCCTATAAAATGAAAGTAAAGCTTCCATAACACATCATAAAGAACTATACACTTGTGGAAGTACAGCACACTGTTTTGCCATTTCCTTGTCAGTATTAATAAACTCTTGCCCACAAGGCTACATGAAATACAAACAATCCTGTAGGTTTATAGATTAATACATGGGAGAAAACATTTCTTCAATACTAGGCACATTAAAATGTAAACACAACTAACATAAGCCTGGATGTACTTGCTCTGAAGAAACAGTTCTCACTTGGTAAGAAAGTGAATGAGGTTTATAAGGTGGGAAGAATGCATGCAACATGACACTATACTGTATCTTCTGTGAAAACCCAGTTGTGTACACTACATTGCCTTTTAACATTGTGCACCGTGCCATCCAGGCTTATGCTTCTCTCCGTTATGGTGTCTTCTGTCCAGGGCACCATAAACTACATCACAACTATTGATAGATGCACATCCAAAAGTGATACACAAATGGCTCTCAATGATACATTTACAATCAGTTTGCATGATTATACTTCAATATGACTACAGTTTGTTTGTAAGGAGCACAGGAAAAGTAAGGAGGTGGCTCAAGGTGACACTTAGAAAATTTGCAAATTACTAACATAATACCCATAACCTTTAAATAACAACCCTTGTACTTCCTTTAAAACCATTAACACATTAGTTCAGAAACATTCGTTAAAAACCACGGGTCATGGAGAACTATTGATATGCGAATGTCTATTCCACTACTAGAAAGTCCAATCTACAGAAACTGATAAGGTGAGCAGATACGCTCTTCATGTGGACATCGTAAAGGGAAGGAATAATATATACATGTTTAAAACAAGGGGTATGATGTGCATTAAAGCAAGGAATGTCGAAAGGATCCTCTTTATTTTATGTCTGCTGGCTTCTCTCATTTCCAGAGTTGTGTGCTTAGCGTCTGACCGGCCGCGTTTCCAGACCATCCTGCTCCAACAGTGTTTGCAGGCTGACCAAAGGCCATCATATTGCTTGCACCATTCAGGCTCATCCCACTCATCTGCTGATTCATCTGTGAAGCACAAGAACAAACCACCACACGTTAACAAGAGCACAACCAAAAGCTACAAGGATGTGTAATGCATGGTAATGCTATACACATGTTCTCCCAATTACAATCAATGCACAGGAAGAAAGACACATTTAAAAAGGAACCTACAATTCATAACTACTGACACCCCTGACCGTTTAGATCAACCCCTTGGTCTCGTGGATACAAATTTATTCTGTAAATGCGCAGAATAGAAAAAATGTACAAAAAATTGACCAACTGTAAACCAGAAAAATATACAAAAAAAAATGGATGCATAATGGTTTCATAGCGTTCGTACTAGTCTGGAATATGATTGTCATCTCATTTGCTAAAATAAATTATTGTAAGCACAACCTTGGTATGGCAATACTTTTGGCCTCATCTGTTTTAAAACATTTGCCTATTTTTGTTATTCCATCTTAATTACAGTGATTATGCGTTGCAGTTTTGGAAGTGGGGATTTTACATGTGAGACATTTAGTAATAAACGTGTCATTAATAAAATCATTTTTTTTTTAAATTGAATAGCCAATCACACCGCAAAATCATTGCAATAGCTGGTAAAGCGTGTGCGCTTTTGCCGAGGCGAACACTACAGCTAGTGCAATTTTTACAGACCAAAATGATAATGGAATTGGTCCAGCAATTTACATATGGAGACTTTCTCTTTATAGGTTATAGAAATAGAATGTCTCGTGAGGCGGCAGTGGGCTCCATACAGTCTGAGCAGAATGTTAAACTAAGAACTTCATGTTGAGTTTTGTAAATTGTGCAGTCCAGGTCATTCTCAATAGCTATGGTAAAAGTTGTCATTCTATAACATTTGGCACATTTTGGGCAATTTGTGCCAATGCACAGTTAGAAAAAAAAAACAAGTCACAAGTCTTCAGTCTGCTCTTATTATTTAGCAGTGTTATTCGGCAGAAACTCATGCATGCAAAAAGCCAAAGGACATATAGATCTAAGAAGGATCCTGCAATGATACATTGATAGCCAACATATGTAATGACAGTTATATCTAGCTTCTTCATTTTATTTCACCAACATCAAACAGATTCATTAGTTTAAATACCATACCTATATAAATAGAGCTTTACAAGCTGAAGAGCCCAGCGTTGCCCGGGCATAGTAACTAACTGTGGGTCTCGATCTCTCCCTTAACAGCCCCGCTCTCTAACCGCCATCACGCTCTCTCCTTCCGCAGCCCTGCTCTCCACCCGCCGTCCCACTCTCTCCCTCTGCAGCCCTGCTCTCCATGTGCAGTCCTGTTCTATCCCTCCGCAGCCCCACTCTTCAACCATGTCATGCTCTCCTCCGCAGCCCCGCTCTCTCACTCTGTGTCCCACTCTCCACGCGCTGTCCCGCTTTATTCCTCCACAGCCCCTCTCTCTCTCTCTTGCAGCTCTGATCTTCACCTGCGTCCCACACTTTCCCTCTGCAACCCCACACTCAAGCAGCCAGGGGGCAGTGCAATATAGAGTGGACGTGGCTTGATACATACACACAAACATACACTCCGCTTTATATATTTATAGATATCTTTGCTGTTACAATAGTATTGAAGCGACCAACAGGTTCACTGTGCACGATACAACAGGAGCCTTATCTGTGAGAAATTAGATCAATGAATGAATATGAATAACACCATGGGGGTCTGTCTGAATCCAGCTAGGTACGATTATATTACAAGTATAGATTTTTTTTAATAGGTTATAAATTTGTTCCCATTTTCAGCAACTTTCGATTGCGTTTGCACATTAAGCATCATGCTGCATCAACTTTTATATAGAGTATTTGCTGATTCTGTCTGTATAGATTGTGGTAAAATGATTGGCATTTTCATACAGACACCAGTTCTTTTATCAGCTGGACCACTGTATGCTAGCGAGCACTGTGCTTGCCCCTCACGCCTCAGTGTGATTTTAGAAGGGTATTCTTAAGTTTGGAAGTCATACCCTATTCAACGAATACCGGATAACTTCCTGTCAAAAGGGTCCCCTCACTGATTCAGAGAATCGGGGCTTTTGTTAATGGAGTGGAGGTCGTTCAAGTATACTGCAGATCCATTCATCCTAAATGGAGAGCAGAAGACCGGCTGGCCATCTCTGAAAATTAAAATATGAATGAATGAAGCTGCAATGTGGACAATTAACCACTGCTCCACTCACCTGCGGCTCTTCAGGGCATCGCTTCTCAGGATTGATAGGGCTCCCACCAATTGGGAAGTTATCCCTTATCCATTATATGGGGAACATCATCCAAACTTGACAATACTCCTTTAATAAGTGCTGTGTGTATTATTTTGTGGCAGTATGAGCCTAATCTCCAGTCATTTCACTAGCAGACACATCTGCTTTATCTGGGAAAAAGACCATCATGAAAAGCTTGACATAATGCTGGAAATGTAAAGGATAACGAGGCCTAAACTGACTCCAAACATAGTATTACCAGATGATTATTATATTCAATGTGGCCGGTTAATCAAACAGCACTGTCATCTTTGCGACTAAGCAATTTTGCACAAGCCTGATAAGTACTCCAAATGGGCCATTTAAAGCATGCTTTTCTTTTCAGAAGAAATCAGATGATTTTTTTCTTTAACAATGCAGAGGTTAATGACAATACAATTTCCCGTCTTTGTGATAGAAGCCTCTAAGTGTGGTTTATCATCGTTAATGTGAGCCGAGAACGCTTTCATTTAGATCACAAAGGGCAGATATTTCCCTTTCGCTAAATTAATTTTAGTGAAACGATAAGAAAAAAAACATGGTAACTTAGATAAAAGCCTGTGTCAATATGCGCTTTATCCAAAAGGGAATTAGCATAGCATTCATAATAATGACTGTGCAGCCACAAGGTCACTGGGTTGCTTCAGTCAGGCAAGATCCCAAGTGCTTCCAAGTGTCAGAAATCAAAGCAACAGGATTAGCCCTTAAGGACGAATACGCCTTAAGAAAATTTCATTTCTGAGGAAGTCGGTATTTGTAATGTCATTTTATTACAGATAAGACGGAATAAGATTTTCTGTTTCATTTATCAAGAATCTCATAAATGCGTCTGGTTGACCAGAGTAACCAATCACAGTGCAGCTTTCATTTTACCACAGCAGTTTATGAAATGAAAGGTGAGGGCTGACCATGGTGAATTGACTTAGTGCCCCATAGTAACCATAGGCTGTTGATAAATGAGGCCCAATAATTCTATGAGAAAAGAACCCCTACACAAATTTAACGCATGTGGGTGAGGGGCAGATGTGTGCTGAATCATGGCAGAAGGAGGTGCAGAGCAACACGTAGGCAGACAACTAATGGCTCAAACTGTACACGTCTGAAGGCACTTTAAGAGACATGCTTGTATATCCTGTTTTCTGAAAAAATTATTTTTAGTATTTCTATTAAAAGCTAAGTAACACACATTAATAAAAACACCAAGGTTCATGATTCACAGGTTTCAATTCTGTTTGGGCCACAGTGGTGGAAGAAAAAATGAACAAAAAATAGAGTTATTATACACCAGTTGGCTTAAATTACAGTGGTCAATAGCTAAAAGTTTTTTTTACTGCATGATTCAGTCTATGGGATCATTTTATATTTCTATGAAAAACTTAGTTGGATGACTAATCATGGTTTAGAGTAAATAAATATGGAACGGTCTCACCATGGTTTTGTTCAGAACAGGAAAGGAGGTCCTTTTAACGATTCCCCTCTGCAATTCCCATCATTGGCTCCCAATTCCCTGGCGTTTCCAGTTCAAACTACTAACACTAACCTACAAAGCCATCCATAACCTGTTTTCTCCGTATATCTCCGAACTAATCTCCTCTGTCTTTAGATACCAATGTAATCATGTATTCAGTGGGAATTTGTAGTTAAAACTCCGCGCTGCCGCAGGGATAAAATCCAGGAGATGTCTTGAATTCACAGTGGCTTTATTCAACGCGTTTCAGGGGTCTCATGCCCCCTTCATCAGGAGTTACCACCTGGTATTTCCCGATGAAAGGGGCATGAGACCCCTGAAACGCGTTGAATAAAGCCACTGTGAATTCAAGACATCTCTCCCGGATTTTATCCCTGCGGCAGCGCGGAGATTTAACTACAAATTCCCACTGAACACATGATTACTTCTCGTCCTTGAGGACTTGTGGATCTGCAGTAGCCACCTGACTATATGCTCCTATCTCATCCTAACCAGGTGAGCAAGTTTCTTGTTACATTTTGGCCTTTGTAACGTGGATAAGACCCAATTGCGCTTTTTTGTCTCCCACTTCCTTTGCTTTAGATACCGATGGACAGGGGATACTGAGCCCACATTTTGGATATTTCTACTCCCATGAAGACCCAACGAGGGAGAAATGCATCAGGAGACACACAGGGCTTGTTTGGGGCATCTTCACACTAGGTCCAGCTGTGGACTGCCCTTGTAAGGGCGGGAGTTTTAGGCACAGGGCAATTTAGTTCTGTATAAGGCACAATAAGACCAGGTCCGCACTCCCCATCCCCTACTAGATGGCGATCTTTTGGATGGCGAAACATTAAAAGGACCTCCTTTGCTGTTCTGAATGAAACCATGGTGAGACCGTGTCATTTATTTACTCTAAAGCATGATTATCCATCCAAATATTTTTTTCAGAAAAGCACAAAATGGTCCTATATATTGAATTATTATTATTTATATAGCACCATTGGCTCCATGATGCTGTACCTGGGAAGGGGTTACATGCAAAATACATTTATAACGTACAGAAAATAAATCAACAAAAATAGACTGGTACAGAGGGAAGAAGACCCTGCCCTTGTGGGCTCACGCTCTACAGGATGATGGAGAAGACGACAGCAGGTTGGGAGTTGAAGTAGTTTCTGGGGATTTGAGATGGCAGCATGATCACTGCAGGCTGTAAGCTTTCTTGAAGAGATGGATTTTCAAGTTCCTTCTGACGGATCCAAATGTTTAAGATAATCGGACGTGTTGGGGCATAGAATTACAGAGGATGGGGGGATTATCGGAAGAAGTCTTGGAGGCGATTGGGTGTGGAATGAATAAGTGTGGAGGAGAGGATGTGGTCTTGGGAGGACCAGAGATTACATGAGGGAAGATATCGGGAGATTACTACGGAGATATACGGAGGAGACAGGTTATGGATGGCTTTGTAGATTAGTGTTAGTAGTTTGAAATGGATAAGCTGGGGAACTGGGAGCCAATCAAGGGATTTGCAGAGGGCAGAAACTGAGGAGTATCGAGGAGAGAGATGAATTAGTCAGGCAGCAGAGTTAAGGACAGACTGGAGAGGTGCAAGAGTGTTAGCAGGTAGGCCACAGAGGAGGATGTTGCAGTAGTTAAAGCAGGGAATGATGAGAGCATGTACAAGCATTTTAGTAAAGTGAGGGTTGAGGAAAGAAGGTGGAGGGAACAGGAGGTGAAGAGAGCTTGGATGTGCGGTTTGAAGATTAGGGCAGAGTCAAGGATTACTCCGAGGCAGCATATTTCCTGTACATAGGAAAGCAGGATGTCATTTATGGTACTATAATATCTATTTTTGATTAATTTTTGCCTCCACAACAGTGGCCCCAAAAGAACCAAAACCTGTGAACCAGGAACCTTGGTGTTTTTATCAATGTGTGTGGTAATTGATATAGTAAAAATAAAGTAACAGCTAGGTTTGAATATTGATACTCAACCTGCTGCTATACTATTGTTGAAGTGATATATTTGGTAGCTATAGACATACCTGGGGTCTAGGTACTCTCACGACTTTCAGTTGTCTTTGTGCTAGCGAATACAGAAGTCTTAAACTAAGGAAGAAATTTCTGTAACTATTCCATTAGGCAATGTTCCCATGTAGAGTACAAGCTGCATTTTTTTTTCACTGAACTTTTTTGCACAGAAAATCTGCTGCTTTTAAAAGTTCAAACAATGTAATTTTGCGAAAATGCATTCAACTGTGCAAACTACGTCTTATTTACCCGAATTCCATCTGGAAGCCAGCTTAAGTGTCTCAACGCAAAAAGTGAACATACTGCAAAGGAACGTTAAAACAACATTGCAGTGCACATTGCTCAGTCTTTTATTATGTCTTTATACCTCCTCAGGGCCCTGAAACCTTGCCACTATGGTATAAAATACACAGAAAAGGCTCAAGAGCTTTCATATAGCTGCTTATCCTGGAAAAACTTGGCGACTCCACTGGCTGAACAAAGACATTGTATGCACAAGCTCAAACTGTGCATTTTGGTGTGTTTTTCCCTTTAGGCTTGTATGGGTAGCCTGAAAAAAACAAATGTTCTAGGAAACTTGACTTCGTCCACTAAGTGAGTTACTCAATCCATTTTCAAGTATAAAAAAAAAAAAAAATATCAACATAGCAATGTGAGGGCTTGTCTTTTCCTGGACGAGTTGTACTTTTGAACGACATCATTGGTTTTACCATATCGTGCATTCAAAAACGGGAAAAAAATTCCAAGTGCGGTGAAATTGCAAAAAAAGTGCAATCCCACGCTTGTTTTTTGTTTTGCTTTTTCTTACTAGGTTCACTAAATGCTAAAACTGACCTGCCATTATGATTCTCCAGGTCTTACGAGTTCATAGAAACCAAATGTGTCTAGGTTCTTTTTTTATCTAAGAGGTGAAAAAAAAATATTGCTCCATTTCCGATATCCATAGCGTCTCCATTTTTTGTGATCTTGGGTTGGGTTAGGGCTTATTTTTTTGGACGCAGAGTTGTCTTTTAAATGATACCATTTTGGTGCAACACTAAAATAGAACCTGAGGCAAAATAATTTTTAGCCTCAGGTTCTATATTAGTGTTGATTCAATTTTCCTGACGGCTTTGGCGTGCTTTTCCCCACTCTATTAACAACCATTTTGGTGCAGATACGATCCTTTTATCGCCCGTTATTGCATTTTAATGCAATGTCGCGACGACAAAAAAAAAAACGTAATTCTGGCGTTTTTACTTTTTTTTCCTTGCGACACCACTTAGCAATAAGGTTAATGTTATTATTTATTTTTTTTATAGATCGGGCAATTCTGAACGCGATACCAAATGTATGTTTGATTTTTTTTTATTCTTTAATTTTGAATGGGGCAAAAGGGGGGTGATTTGAACTTTTTTTTTATATTTTTAAAAACTTTTTTTTTTTTTCTTTTTAACTTTTGGCATGCTTCAATAGTAGAAGCTGCCATAACCCAATCGGCTGCTACATACAAGAGATGATCAGATCGCCTCTATGTAGCAGAATGACTCACTTGCTATAAGCGCTGACCACCGGGCGGGTGGATAGCGGTTCCACCAGCAGATGTTCCGGGAACATGTCAGCTGTTCAAAACAGCTGACATGTGCCGGGAAAGATGTGGAGCCCACATCAAAGGGAGGGAGTCCGACGAGGGCATACTATTATGCTCAACGTCGGAAAGGGGTTAAGGGTCACATCATCCTAATCCTCCCTGTCCAAAAAAAAAACAATGATGGTTCAAGTTTGGATAAAATGAAGCCTACTTGACTTTAGCCATTGACATCTCTGCTGGTTTTGGGCTTAGAACGCCAGAGGGTGGTTCAAGATAAAGATAGACAGCCTTCTGTCTATAAGGTGGCCTTCACACAATCCACATTTGACAGTCAACGTACAGACAGATTTCCCGACCAGCTGTGTGTCTACTGACCCAAACTCAGTAGCTTCATAGGCATATTTTATGCTGTTGAATATCAATTAAATATTATAAAAAAAACTTTTTGCCAGTGAGCATGATCACTGAGTGGAACAGGCTGCAAAAAGAGGTGGGGAGTTCTCCTACAATGGACGTCTCAGACATCTCTGAGATAGTTTAGTGAATCCTGCACTGAGCAGGGGGGGTTTGGCACTATTACCCCGGAGGTCCCTTCAAACTCTAACATTCTGTGATGCCAAGTCAGGTGACACATGGCCAGTCTGGAAAACAGGGGTTAAACTTGGTGTGCGTTAGGCCTAGGTGTGCATACATAGATAGCGGTTAATCATCGATTTGAAGGATGTCCCTGACCACTATTGGCCAGAGTAAGCAAAGAATTCAATTAACAAAATAATATAAAATGAAGAGTGTGTTTTTATTCTGTGGAAGAGGCAATATAAATCTGTTGAGCTTCTTCTATTTAACATGATACTGGCAGATCAAACAGCATGCTCAATATGACGGGTACCCTTTAGGCAGAACCATATGGAGCACAGGAGTCGATGGAATACAGATGGTAAAACCTGTGTATTATAGCCATGCAGGACTGGTCTTATTCCGGGAGGACCATACTCTACTCACCAGCAGAAGATACTTGGAGTGGCATTATAGTAAAACAGAAGAAGAATATTTTATGCTGTTGCTTTAAACATTTCATTTTCACTTGTGCCGCTCTAAAGTTTCGCATGAAATAATGGCAGTTAAAAATCTGGGAGTAATAAAGCTTTAAGCTATGTGCGGGAGCATTTGCATGTGGGCAGCATTTAAAACTAATTAAAAAGTTTGCCATC
Organism: Dendrobates tinctorius; assembly: GCF_039654945.1. NCBI lineage: Eukaryota > Metazoa > Chordata > Amphibia > Anura > Dendrobatidae > Dendrobates > Dendrobates tinctorius. The sequence goes on from NW_027361692.1 coordinate 13,702,807, forward strand.
ACCAGCTGCTCGCTGCTAATTAGTCTTCACATTTGTGTCTTGGTAAGAACAAAAAAATGACAGTGATGTTACTCAAGACTCTCACATTTCACCCACAATTTACAGTATTGAATGAATCCCCTTCGCTTCACGAGAACATGGATTAAGGATCAAACCTGTGACCGCTCCAGAAATACTAACAACGTTCAGGCACCAGATTTATCGCCCACTCTTACACAGACCTATGAGTTTATTGGGCTCACTAGATTTTCATTATTTTATTATGCTAATAAAAGTCAAATCCTTGCAGACATGGGCAGTAACTCTCAAACAAGAGACATATTAACCCTTTCAAGGCCTGGAATGTTTTTCCGCATTTTCTTTTCCTCCCCCTCTTTCGAGAGCTGTAACGTTTATTCTCCTGTTGACATGGCTGTTTATTTGCCAGATGAGTTTTGAATGACACCAATCATTGTACCATATAAAGTAGTGAAAAATGGCAAAAATAACCAGGGCAGAACGGTAGCTCAGTGGTTAACACTGCAGCACTGGGGTCCTGGGTTCAAATCCCACCAAGGACAACATCTGCAAAGAGTTTGTATGTTCTCCCCGTGTTTGCGTGGGTTTCCTCCGGGTTTTCCGGTTTCCTCCCACATTCCAAAGACATACTGTTAGGGAATTTAGATTGTGAGCCCCATTGGTGACAGTGCCAATAACGTAGAATTAATGGCATTATACAAGTAAAATAAATAAAATAAACAAATAAAAATAAGTTGCATGAAATGGTGAAAAAAAAATGCAATTCTGATATTTTTGGGGTTTTGTTTTTACAGTTTGTGGCACCATTTTGAGATCTACAATTTAAACAGTTTCAGCCCTCTGGTTTTTTCATGGATATCATGGTGTATATATGCTGTTTGGATTTTTTTATACTACTTACATTTTTTTTTTTTTTTTTTGGGGGGGGGGGTGCACTGACAAAAAAATGTATTTACGGCACTTCCCTCGCCCCACCCCCCCTTTTCGGCTTTTACCGTACTATTTAAATAATTTTGATAGATAAGACTTTTATGGACAGGACAACACCAAATATGTTTATTTTTTAACATTGTTCAATTTCTTCATTTCTGAACAGGAAAAAGGGGGCGATTTAAACTTTTATATATTTTTTTATGTAAACTTTATATATTTTTGTCCCCTTGGAGGCTTGAACCTACGATCGTTCACACTATATACTGCAACAATACAGTATTATAGTATATAATGTCACTAAAATATCCCTATGAAGACAAGCCCTAGGCTTCATTGGAGGACTAAGATTACAGCCACATGGGTCTTCAGCAGTCCTTCACCTACCATGGTAACCCATCGTTTCCCCACTATTGCTATGGTGGGTCAGTGACTGACAGCGGCATTTACATTGCTGCTGTGTGAACAATCGGAATTATAAAACCAGCATCTGCATGATATGGAGCAAGCTCAGCTCCTGAGCCAGTTCCATATGCCCAGCACACACCCTGTACAAAAGGGGTTAAAAATAAGATTTTAAGAAATACTAAACCATACATTGCAAATACACTAGATTAAAGATGTATTCTTTCTTATCTTGAATATTTATGGCCTAGCCAACCAGGGACAACATCTGCAAGAAGTTTGTATGTTCTCCCTGTGTTTGCGTGGGTTTCCTCTCACACGCCAATGATCTACTAATAGGGAATCTAGATTGGGAGCCCCAATGGGGACAGTGACGATAACGTCTGTAAAGCGCTGTGGAATTAATGGCGCCAAATAAGGGAGTAAAATAAATATTCACGATATGTGCTAAATGTAGAATCAACAGGAATGACACCGATGTGTGGTAACAGCGGCCCCTCAACTTGAAGTCTTGCCTGGTGGTGCAGCCACAGTGACTTGAAAAGTGGCTGCACATACCCAGCTTTCTCCATTCACTTACATGGTAAACATGAGAAAACACCAGTAATGTCAATTGAACTTTCCGAATTCTGTCGGGACCAGTTGAATATATAATATGTTCCTTCAACAACTATCTTAAGTATAAGTGATTTATGCGATTACAAGTGCGATTACTTAAAGCTTTCGGGCTATAAAGCTTTATCAATTTAAGGTATTACCTGTGAAATATTCCAAGTGGCAGGCTGATTTTGCTGCATGCCAAATTTATTTGGAGGAGTTCCCATATTTGTGACCATTCCTGACGGTGGTACCATCATATTAGGAGGCAGTCCCATAACTCCAGCTGCAGTATTTCCTACAAATCCATTTGGTATTCCCATGCCAACCATCATTCCAGAATTTTGTCCCATGGCAGTCATAGGCTGACCCATCATGTTACCCATCATCCCAGTAGTTGCAGGAACAGATACCCCCATTGGAGTAAAAGCCTGGAAGTTTGTCGTCGGTTGAGTGGAGTATGGCATTGAAGAAGGACCCATGAACATACCTAGATTTAAGGAAAAAAAAAAAATACAAGTCTGTAAGCCAAGGGCAATGCAAAAAATTATAAATGTATACCCTAACTTACTGGTAATGTACAGCATGTATTAGATCAATAAAGGACAAGTTGTTTTCTCTAAAGAGAATTTGGCACTCAATTCATGCTGCGCAAGCCACGTGCAGTAGGGTTACAGAGAAATATCATTTCAAATCCTGGCCAGAGACCATAGGCAGAAGTGAGACTAGTTCGGCCTCAAAATTAAAGGCCTCTCACTACGTACACAACAGAAGAAACCTGTCAATCACCAGAAACAACAGCCAGAAGCGGGCTAGGAGCTGCAACGTACCAGTCTGGTCTCTGTCTATGGTCCCCAGATGGAAATTCAAACTATTTTTTCTCCGAAATGCCAGAAAGTTTCAGAAAAAAAATATACCTAATCGGGCACCCAGGCTCCAATTTATACTGCCTGTGGTTTGGGCAGCATGAATAAAGTGACAGGTTCCTTTTAAGCGCTGTGTCTGAACAGCAGCTGATGGGGTCTCACCAATCAGATCAATGGCTACTACTTGGGGAAATACTCAGCGACTGATTATTTTCATTTTCCTTCAAGTATTACACAGCAGTCACTAAAAATATCTTTCCAACTGATCTGTACTGTTTGCTTACGGTATACTTACCCCAGTACCTGCATCTCCTCTCAAACCAAACATTCTGAAAACATTGCTTCGAATGAGACAGTCAATTAGAATTTCTCTTTTATATTTCCTCCCGAGCGACAATTCAGAAAACCATGTGTCGGTCCAGCCTACATATGTGCCCAATACTTACCTGTTGTGTTAGGCTGCTGCATATTTGTTGTACCATAAAGTGACAAGATGGAGTCTTTAGATAAAGGCTTTTTAGTATTTTCATCAGACTTTGTAGATGGTTCAGTAAATAAGTCTAAGTCTCCAGAAGACTGAGGTATGCTGGGAGCTGCTGGGGCTGTAGATGTAACCTTGAAAGAATAAAGGAAAAGATGTGTTAGCAAACAAATTCTCAAACCAACGTGTAATATAAATGGATAACTAGACCAGCTAACACTTGATAAAGGGGTGGTCTAGCACCCAAAATGTATTTTTTAACTATCAATATTTACACCCTAAACACTTTTGTAATTACCTTTATTATAAAACATCGCACTTTCCCCATCTACCTACTCTCTAAATGTGTTTTTTACTGTACTTTCTGTGATGTTTCATTTCAGAGGAGTCTCAAACATGACATCACAGGAGGCTGGGGCTGCACTCACTTCCTGCAATATCTATCACCCCTACTGGAACACTATCAATGGGATGCGCTGGAAGTACTTACTAGTATCTTGCATCGCCGCCTCCTCCACATCCTGGATCCTGCGTGATGGACGCTGCGGCAGATATGAGTGCAGCACCAGCTCTCTGCTTCTGTCTCCGCCATTGCCGTAGCTATTATTAAATACGTTGTCATCAGGTGACAAAAATGGAAGCAGTGAGGGACACTAGCTCCAGTGCCACCCCACAACTTCCAGCACAGTTCTCAAACGAGTCATCAACATGGGGGGCGGCGCTGGTATCAATCACTGCTTCTATCACCACCCCCTGACAACAACTTGTTCGAAGGCAGTACTAGAAGCTGTTGGGCAGCAATGATGTCACTTACTGCTTCTAGCTCTGCCTCCCTGATGACAGACTTCTTTCACAGAGTGTACAGTGGTGGCAAAGACCGAAGAAGAGAGTAGTCGCAGTCCTCACATCTGCCACTGTGTTCATCACCTAGGATCAAGGACTAGGGATGAGCAAATATGAACCAGAAAATTCGACATTTGAACCGGAGAGAAAAGGGTTATACCAAACCAGCCACCCAATGAGCCATTGTCCTGAATGAAAGCATATCAAAATTACTGTGCTTTGAAATGCTGCCATTCCGGCAGGTGGAGTCAGACAGATTTTTTTTAAATGATGTTGGTGGCAGTCCCACAATACCTTGTTCCCTGGTCCGCATCCGGAGCTTCCCACAGTTGACAAATCTGCTGAAAAACTTCGGGATGTAGAGACCACTCTCCGGATGCAAGACCCTGCCGGCTGAGAAAGTCTGCCGCCCAATTTTCCACGCCCGGGATGTGGACAGCTGAAATCACCGAGTGGTTTGCTTCAGCTCACTGAAGAATGAGCCCCTCCTCGTGCATGGTTGCTCTGCTGCGGGTGCCCCCTTGATGATTTATGTAAGCCACCGCCGTGGCGTTGTCCGACTGAATACGGACGGGGCAGCCAGCTAGAAAGTGATGAAACTTCTGCAGAGCCAGCCGAATTGCTCGTATCTCCAATAAGTTGATCGGGAGGCGTGCCTCCTGTGGCCACCACCATTCCTGGGCTGTGTGGTAGCGAAACACCGCTCCCCCACCGAGGAGACTGGCGTCGGTTGTCATTACCAGCCAATGATCTGGGGGGAAAGGTTTCCCCTGGGCCCGAGAGGAACTGGTTATCCACCATCCGAGCGACTGCCTGACTTGAGAGGACAGTCGGCTCCGCCGATCGAGCGTAAAAGGAATCTTGTCCCAGGCTGACAAGAGAGCATGCTGCAGGGGGCGAAGGTGGAACTGGGCGCCAGGTATCGCTTCCATTGCTGACACCATTTTCCCTAGAATCCTCATCCCGGATCGGATGGTATGAGGGACTGGTTAGCGAGGTGTCCGGACTCCCTGCCGGAGAGCTAGCGCCTTTTCCTGAGGGAGAATTACCAACCCTCGGCAAATGTCGAAGATCATTCCTAGGAAGGTGATCCTCTGAGCTGGCATAAGGGATGACTTCTTTGCATTGCCAACCAACCTAAGCGGGCAAGAGTATCTAGTGTGATGTTGACCTTTCCTTCGCATGCCCTCATTGACAGGCCCTTGATCAAGAGGTCGACCAGATAAGGCAAGACGACTATGCCTCGAGAATGCAGTGTGGCCATGACAACTGCCATAACCTTTGTGAACACTCTGGGAGCCGTGGCTAGCCCGAAGGGTAGCGCTTACGAACTGAAAATGTTGTTCGCCGATGGGGAAGCGTAGAAACCTCTGATGAGGAGGAAAAATGGGAATACGCAGATGTGTGTCATGGATGTCTATTGAGGCCAAGTATTCTCACTGCGCCATGGCCGATATGACTGAACGGAGAGACTCCATTAGAAAATGTCTGATCCTGATGAATTTGTTGAGAAGCTTCAGGTCCAAAACAGGCCTGACAGACCCGTCTTTTTTGGGAACCGCAAAAAGGTTGGAATAGAACTCCTGAGCTCTTTCGTGTTCCGGCACTGGAACACTGACTCCGTTGTGCTGGAGCAATTTGATGGCTCCCAATAGAGCCCTTGCCTGGGTATCCAACCTGGGAGGCCGGGAAGAAAAAACAGTCTTGACAAATTCTGACAAATTCTACTCTGTGACCCGAGGCCACCAATTCCTTTCCCCATGCGTCGTGAGCGACACTGACCCAGACGTAGTGAAAACAGAGTAGGCGGCCGCCCACCTTGCCGGTGTCGTCTAGTAAAGGCCTCGAGTCATTTGGCAGACGATCTTTGGGATCTGGATCCCCTCGATCTGGGCTGTTGAGTATGCATTCTCCCCAATGGATTGGCTCTATATGAGACCTGCCGCTCCCTATCCTGGTTGGGGCGGCCTGAGGCGGCAGAATTGGCCGCTGTAGTCCACCTGGGGTTGCGAGGCCCGAAAACGTGCCTGAAAACGGGTGACGAAAAAGCGTTTTGACCTTTTGTTGAGGGAGAAACCCGCTCTTCCCTCCTGTGGAGTCGGAGATAAGTTGATCCAACTTCTCCCCACATAGGTGGCTGCACTGATAAGGCAGGTAAGTCAACGACTTCTTAGAAGTAGAATCGTCTCGCCATGTCCTTAACCATAGGGCTCTTCTGATAGAAATTGCATTAGCGGCAGCAAGTGCCAAGCAATTGTCCGCATCCAAAAACGCATTGATTACATAGTCTCCGGCCATCGCCATCTGACCTGCGACCTCCGAAATCTCTACAGGTAGATCCTGCTGCTGCGCGACCTTGTTTAATGTTTCTGACCATGATATCATAGCCTTGGCTACCCAAGTTGCTGCGAATGAGGGAGCGAGCGCTGACCCAGACGCCTCATATACTGAGCGAGCTAAGCTCTCTATAAGGCGATCTGTGGGATCCTTAATTGAGGAAACACTAGGGACGGATAGCAGGGTCTTAGTGGCTAGGCACGAAACCGGAGGATCCCCAACAGGGATTCCATCCATTTTTTACAGAGGTCCGGAGCAAACGGATACCTTGTGTCGAGTGCCCTTTGACCCGAGAAACGCCTGTCTGGATGTTCTCTGTGCCGCTGCACTATGTCCTCAAACTCCGGGTGAGAGGAAAAAATTCTGTGCGGGTGCTTCACTTGCTTAAATGCCATTTCATGCCCCGTATCCGCTGGAGTATCCAGGTCAAGGGGCTCGTCTGAGTCGCATTCTGAGGTCTGCTCCCTATCAACCACTGGTGACGGGGAGTGAGAAGCAGAACTTACGGATGCCAAGGCACCGGATGGACCGGGGTGACACCGCGTGGATTCGTTTCCCTCGGGTGAGAGCGGCCCCTGCAGGTGAGGGGCTCTTGTGAGGTGGAGGTCCCCTTTAAGGCCGGCAAGCCACTGTCCCTGCCCCCATCTGAGGCCTGAAGAGACTCAATTGCATGAACTGTGACAGTGATAGGACCCACTCTGAGGAGCTTGGCACACTGGTCGCGGTCGCAGGGGAGGACGGACACTGAGGTTCTGTTAGGCGTCGGGTTGCGGGCGCTGTACAGCGGGAATCCCGAGCCTTGTCCTCTGTGGTCTGCGCACACCAGTATTGTGGGTTCGGTCGCAGGGGAGGGCTCCTGGGCACGATTGGAGTCGCCGGCTCTGCAAAATCACTTGCTCTGCACCCGCAGAAACGCAGCCCAACAAGAGATGCATGCTTTCGGACATGCTGTATCTGTCCGCTGCTGGGGATAGGGGGAAGGAGGTAGCACCTCGTTTTCCCTCTGGTCTCCCGGGCAGCACTTACTCCAGTCCTGTGCCCCCCCGTTCCTGGACGCCTACGCACAAAAAACGCGCACCACCAGCCGTGGGGCGGACTGCCAGCATATAAACCGGTCCAGGGGCGGTATTTCCGGGTCTGCGGCCTAGCCGCGCTCCGAAGCTGGGGACTAAATTTATCCCTCGCCGCCCAGACCTGGGGGGCGGGCAGCCGGAAGGGACGCGCAGCCTGGAGGCGGAACCTCCGGTCGCAGCCTAGCTTCGGCTAAAGCCGCGGCCTCAATTTATCCCCTGCCCGCGATCGGGGGGCGACTCCATGGCGCCACAAAAATGGCGCTACTTACTGGCGCGGGCTTCTCCACACCGCTCTGCAGCCACTGGCCGGCTGACAGCTAAGGGCTCCAGCCCCGGATCTTCGCCGCAGGAGCCCTCCCAGACCTTCTCCTCACTGACGATCCTCTTCAGCTTCCCAGCTCTGGTATGTGAGGGGGCCTTGACAAAATAGGACGGTGCAGGCACCCTAGCTCTATCTAACCCCTTCAGGGGGTGAGGAGAGGGACCGTCCGCCGCCTTGCAGCACCGCAGTCTAAGCAGTGGGGGCCGCACGGACTAGTCTTGTGCCTCTGTACAGCCCATGGTTTTAATACCTAGGGGTGGTCAGGGCTAAGTCCGGCATTGTGTCCCACGTCGCGGGAGAGGATACATGGAGGGACACTCGCACGTGCTCACCCGATGATGGTTTGGGGAAATCGGACCCTTTCAACAGGATCCGTTGCCCCTGTCTCATCTTCATAGACCGTAAAAATAAAATAAAAAAAGGTCTGGGGAAAACGTCCCAGATATGTCCCACGGTGCAGGAGAGGATACGTGGAGATGATACTCAACACGTGCTCGCCCGTTGATGGTTTGGGGAGATCGGACCCTTTCAATAGGATCCGTTACCCCTGTCTCATCTTCATGGAGAAAAAAAAAAAAGAAAGTCTGGAGCAAAACCAGACGTGTGTGTCTCCATGGACACTAAGCAAAAAACTGAGTTCCGCCCGCAATAGGGGCTAGGGTGTATACGACGGAGGAGGAGCTAACCTCTTTTTTTTCCACTTAGTATCAGCCTCCTAGCGACAGAAGCATACACCACAGTATCTGTGTCCCCCAATGAGGCGAAGGAGAAATTTCTAAGCTGCTTCCTAGAGCATACTCTGACCCATGGTCTATGGGTTAAATTTGTTAGCTACTAATGTAGGGGTACTGTGCCCAATGGTCAGTGGGTGAATTCTGTAAGTTGCTAATGTAGAGGTACTGTGCCTCATGGTCAGTTGGTGAAATTTGTAAGCTGCTTTTTAGAGGATACTCTGCCTCATGGTCTATGGGTTAAATTTGTAAGCTGCTAATGTAGGTGTACTGTGTCCAATGGTCAGTGGGTGAAATCTGTAAGTTGCTAATGTAGAGGTACTGTGCCTCATGGTCAGTTGGTGAAATTTGTAAGCTGCTTCTTAGAGGGTACTCTGCCCCATGGTCTATGAGTTAAATTTGTAAGATGTTAATGTAGGTGTACTGTGTCCAGTCAGAGGGTGATATCTGTAAGCTGCTAATGTAATGGGGCACAGTACTCTGGTCAGTGGGTGAAATTTGTAAGCTTCTAATGTAAGGGTACTGTGCCCCATGGTCTGTGGGTGAAATCTGTAAGCTTCTAATGTAAGGGTACTGTGTCCCATAGTCTGTGGGTGAAATTTGTAAGCTTCTAATGTAAGGGTACTGTGCCCCATGGTCAGTGGATGAAATTTGTAAGCTTCTAATGTAAGGGTACTGTGTGCCATGGTCTGTGGGTGAAATTTGTAAGCTTCTAATGTAAGGGTATTGTGCCCCATAGTCTGTGGGTGAAATTTGTAAGCTTCTGATGTAAGGGTACTGTGCCCCATAGTCTATTTGTTAAATTTGTAAGCTGATTCTTAAGGGGTACTCTGCCCCCATGGTTTGTGGGTGAAATTTGTAAGCTGCTTCTGAAGGGGTACTCTGCCCTATGGTTTTTGGGAGAAATCATCAAGCTGCTTCTTAGAAGGTACGCTACCCCATGGTTTGTGGGTGAAATTTGTAAGACGCTTCTTAGGGGGTACTGTGCTCCATGGTCTGTGGGGGAAATTTGTAAAGCTGCTAATGTAGGGGTACTCAGCCCTATGGTCTCTGGGTGAAATTTGTAAGCTGCTTCTTAGGCGGTACGCTACCCCACGGTCTGTGGGTGACATTTGTAAGCTGCTATTGTAAGGGTATTGTGCCCCATCCTCTGTGGGTGAAATTTTGAACTGGACTGGAAATAGTTAGTTACAGTCTCTGAGGGCAGTGTTAACATTTTTAAGTCATTCATTTACATTCCATTTTTTCACTAGAGGTCCCATGGCCTTTGTGCACAATCAAGCTGCAATGTGACCACTACAGCCAATCAATAGCATCAATAACCACATACCACGCTACCGGCATCATAAGATTGCTGAACAGTAACACAAATAGTACATAACAGGGAGATCACTACAGAATGAAGGTGTGACTCTATTGAGAGAGATATTATAATATACACACAGTCATGGCTGAAAGTGTTGGTACCCTTGAAATTGTTCCAGAAAATTAAGTATTTCTCCCAGAAAATTATTGCACTTACACATGTTTTGTTTTACACGTTTATTTCTGTTGTGTGTAATGGAACACCAAAAAAAACAAACAAACAAAAAAAAACAACTAAGGGGAAAAAGGCAAATTAGACAATTTCACACTAATCACCAAAAGTGGAACGGACTAAATTGTTGGCACCCTCAACTTAATATTTGGTTGCACACTTTTTGGAATAAATAACTGCAATCAATCACTTCCTATAACCATCAACGAGCTTCTTACACCTCTCAACTGACATTTTGGGTCACTCTTGTGGAAACTGCTTCAGGACAGGACAAAAATATTCAAGTTGTTCCACAGGAAAAAAAAAATGTGATCAAGAACTTATTATAGATGCCACATACTCAAAGTGACATTGCTTTTGCACAAATTGGTAACAGCAACAGAACAGTTATAATCGGAATAAGAAAACCAAACCTAGAATTCATTAATTATCATGTGGTCCTCTTTAGGTATTGTACAGAGGCTGCAGTAATTACTATGCATATAAACCCAACAATCGGGATCTAACAAATACAGAGCTCATTTTCCTTCGGGCAAGCACTACAACATGTAACTATTGCAGCTTGCCTGTTCTTTCCCGTGAAAACAATCTCCAGTCTCATGAGTACCGAAATTTGCGCAGATTCATCCAATTTATGAAAAAACATTGTGCGCCAATTTTATTTGACTTCCCACGCCTCTGCATAAAATTGATATCGTCTAACCAGCTGAATGTCCTGCTACACTGTAATGCTTGGTACACAAGAGGTACAATGAAGGCATCATAGCACCATAATGTGAAAATCTCAATATTTAATGTCTCAGGATCATACGGCCGAACCGATTTTTCTAGTTCAGTAAAGAATGTGTCATTGTACTTGTATCACCATCACAAAAACGTTAAGTTTGATGAGGCAAAAAAAAAAAAAAAAAGAACTCCACAAAATCTGTTAAAGATAATAGTACATGCAGGATGATCTTCCTGATAACAGGATACAGAGTAAGACTATGTACTATGGCTACTATGATCGTTTGCACTTTAATAGGCGACTAGAAGCGGAAGATTGCTACATTGAAGCACAAGTAATTACCAGGTAATAAATGCTACAGGGCAGGATGAAAGCTGCGCTCGCTATAAGTGGAGAGAGAACAAAATTGGAGAGCATCGAGAACCGCGAGTGAAAGATTTCACTAAACAGAGCCAGGACTGTCAAGCAGCATCATCAGCGAAAAACAAATGGACATTATTTATCAGAGCGGAATAGGAAAGGAATGTGTACGGGAAGAAGATGCATGCGCTAAGGTGCAGAGTAGATCGAACACACGCAACGAAAAGATTTTTCTTCATTTTTCGGGCATGGGCTTTAGACGTGAATGGTGATATATGTGGAGGCAGATCTGCTGAAATCTAAGCTTACACTGTTGTATCGGCAGTGTACAGCCGACCTTTACAATTCTGCAAAGCAAAGAATTCTCTTTATTGATACTCTCCATTACGTAATGATACTATGCAGCAGGATTCAATAATCCGTTTCCATTTATAGTCGGGCTGAAGAAATGCACAGGAGACAGCAAACCACCAGACCCAAACATTGGCATTTATAGATTTGTGTAGTGTAATGCACAATGAATTGATGGTGTAGTACACATTCCAATAGAGGAACTTCTCACCGTGCGCTGAGCACCTGTAAGAGCCTGCTCAGACGCTGCTGAAAAAATATGCAAGAGGTGACATGCTGAAATTTCAGCTAGCACGTATGACCAACAAAATGTACGTCTTTTCTAAACGATAATGGGATGAAGCTCCAAAGAATGCCTTCAATTTATACAATTTTTTGCACAGTGTAAAGGGGATTTTTAAAAATCTCATTCACATGAATTGAATTTCCCCACTGAAACAAAGCAAAATTTCACTTCACCGCCCCAGCTGGTTTTCACCTTCAAGACCAGGCCAAAATTTTACACTTCTGACCAGTGCCAATTTATGTGGTAATAACTCCGGAACGCTTCACCGGATCCCGGTGATTCTGAGACTGTTTTTTTCAGAACACATTGTACTTTACATAAGCGGTAAATTTAAGACAACATTTATTGTGGTTTTTTTTGAAAATATCAAAATTCTGCCCAATAGTTTGAAAATTTCGCAATTTTCAAACTTAACTCTGGTTTAAGGGAATACAAATTATGACATACTAAATAGTTAATAAATAATATTTACAACTTTACATAAGAATCATTTTTGAAAAAAGTATTTGTTAGGAAGTTAGAAGGGTTAAAAGTTTATGCAAAAATGTCTTGTTTTTCCAACAAAACTAACATTGAAAGTTATCACTTTTCCACAGGTAAGGGTCAAACCATTGGGATCCCCACTTATCTTGAAAATGGGCCCCTAAAATGTCCCGTTGGACCATTGCTCCATTCATTCTCTATGGAGCTGACCGACAGAGATAGCTGAGCACTGTAGTTGCCCAACAGTGCCATAGAGAATGAATCTAGCGATGATATGTACAGTACAGACAATGAGTTTGGACACCTCCTCATTCAAAGAGCTTTCTTTATTTTCATGACTATGAAAATTGTAGATTCACTCTGAAGGCATCAAAACTATGAATTAACACATGTGGAGTGGAATTATATAATTAACAAAAAAGTGTGATCTCATTTGGACTCATCAGACCAAAGCACAGATTTCCACTGGTCTAATGTCCATTTCTTGTGTTCTTTAGCCTAAACAAGTCTCTTCTGCTTGTTGCCTGTCCTTAGCAGTGGTTTCCTAGCAGCTATTTTACCATGAAGGCCTGCTGTACAAAGTCTCCTCTTAACAGTTGTTGTAGAGATGTGTCTGCTGCTAGAACTCTGTGTGGCATTGACCTGGTCTCTAATCTGAGCTGCTGTTAACCTGCGATTTCTGAGGCTGGTGACTCGGATGAACTTATCCTCCACAGCAGAGGTGAGTCTTGGTCTTCCTTTCCTGGGGCGGTCCTGTGAGCCAGTTTCTTTGTAGTGCTTAATGGTTTTTGCCACTGCACTTGGGGACACTTTCAAAGTTTTCCCAATTTTTCGGACTGACTGACCTTCATTTCTTAAAGTAATGAAGGCCACTCGTTTTTCTTTACTTAGCTGCTTTTTTGCCATAATACAAATTCTAACAGTCTATTCAGTAGGACTATCAGCTGTGTATCCACCAGACTTCTGCACAACACAACTGATGGTCCCATCCCCATTTATAAGGCAAGAAATCCCACTTATTAAACCTGACAGGGAACACCTGTGAAGTGAAAACCATTTCCGGTGACTACCTCTTGAAGCTCATCAAGAGAATGCCAAGAGTGTGCAAAGCAGTAATCAAACCAAAAGGTGGCTACTGTGAAGAACATACAATATTTTCAGTTGTTTCACACTTTTTTGTTAATTATATAATTCCACATGTGTTAATTCATAGTTTTGATGCCTTCAGAGTGAATCTACAATTTTCATAGTCATGAAAATAAAGAAAACTCTTTGAATGAGAAGGTGTGTCCAAACTTTTGGTCTGTACTGTACATACGAATATGCAAGTTATGACCAATCCCATAAGTAGGTGAATAACCCAAACATACAAATTTTCAGCTGCAGATTTTGCCATGGAAATGCACATCATCAGTGACAAAATAAGCACAGGATACATGAAAATGTCACAGAGTTTATCCTATGCATTGTAAAGCATGAAATCTGCTTTGAAAATCCACACCACAAATAGAAATGCAACTGAAAATAAAAGGCAAAACTTCGGTTGCAGCACTAATCTCATTCAACTCGCTTCTACATAACTGACTGGGGATTTTCTGCCTGCAAAATTTTCGGTCAATATGGCCAAGCGAGGGCTTGTTTTTTGCGGGATGAGTTATACTATTGAACCACAACATTGGCATTACCATATTGTGTACTGGAAAATTGGAAAAAATTCATAGCGTGGTGAAATTGCAAAAAAAAAAGTGAAATTACACTTTTTTTAAACACGTTTGCTAAATGCTGAAACTGACCTGCAATTATGATTCCCCAGGTCATTATGAGTTCGCAGATACCAAATATGTATAGGTTATTTTTTATTTATGTGGTATAACAAAAAAAAGATGCCATTATCTGAGACTCGTAGAGTCTCCACTTCTTGGGATCTGTGTTTGAGTAAGGGCATATTTTTTGCACGCCAAGCTGACATTTTATTGATATCATTTTGGGGTATATATGATATTTTGATCGCCTGTTATTGCATTTTATTACAATATTGTGGTGACCAAAAAAAACGTAATTCTGGAGTTTTGATTTTTTTCTTGTTGCACAGTTTACCGATGGGATTAATTCTTTTTATATTTTGATAAATAGGGCAGAATTAGTGATGCGCTTCTGGAATCGCATTTCACCCACGGCTGTTAACATTTTAAATGCTGCTGTCAGAGGTTGGCAGTGGCATTTAATATGTTGACAGCCGCGGGTGGCTTGAGATTCCACCCGTGGCTGTGAGGGGTACATGTCAGCTGATTAAATCAGCTGTCAAGTGTCAGAAAACATGCAGGCTCAGTGCTGGAGCCTGCACGGAATGCAGGGACACGACCTATCACATATAATAGAATTAGACTTACCGGTAATTCGGTTTCTAGAAACCTTCCACGACAGCATAGGAGGAGGTAGTCTCCACGCCCTAATGGGGGACAGGAAGCACGAGAGGTTAAAAGGTCCCTCCCTCTCACCAGTGACTTACAACTGATTACCATAGCACCGGTTACCGTTAAGATTCTCAGAATTTGTCCAAGAATACAGGGAGGGAAATAGTGGTGTCGTGGAAGGTTTCTAGAAACCGAATTACCGGTAAGTCTAATTCTATTTTCTCTAGCAACCTTCCACGACAGCATAGGAGGCATAACAACCTATACTGCACTAGGGGGGGACAACAGCCTGAAGAACTTTCCAGCCAAAGACTAGATCCCTGTTAGATACAAGGTCTAATCTATAATGTCTAGTAAAGGTATGTTAGGCTGGTTTCACATTTGCGTTTTTTTGCGCTGGAAAAAAACGCATACGTGCGCATGCGTTTTTTCCCCTATATTTAACATGGGTGCGCATACCTGCGCACTGGCATGCGCACGTATGCGATTTTCATGCGCTGCGTTTTTTTGGGGTGTGCGTTTGTATTTTCCAGACGCAGCATGTTGCATTTTTTGGCCCTGCAAAAAAGCGCATGCGCACGTATGCGCATGTTTTGCGCTAAAAATGGCCATTATAGCCTATGGATGCGCATACGTGCGCATTGGCATGCTTATGTATGCGTTTTTTTGCACATGCGTTTTTTTTTTTAACATTAGTTTAGACAATGGAATTTAGGGGTTTGGGTTAGAGTTAGGGTTAGTTAAGGGGTTTAGGGTTAGCGTTAGGGTTAGGGTCAGGGTTAGGATCAGGGTATGGTTTGGTTAAGGGTTAGGGTCAGGGTTAGGGTTAGGATCAGGGTATGGTTTGGTTAAGGGTTAGGGTTAGGGTCAGGGTTAGGGTCAGGGTTAGGGTATGGTTTGGTTAAGGGTTAGGGTATGGTTTGGTTAAGGGTTAGGGTATGGTTTGGTTAAGGGTTAGGGTCAGGGTTAGGGTTAGGGTATGGTTTGGTTAAGGGTTAGGGTTAGGGTCAGGGTTAGGGTATGGTTTGGTTAAGGGTTAGGGTATGGTTTGGTTAAGGGTTAGGGTTAGTAAAGTCATGGTTTGGGTTAGTGTGAGGGGCCACCTAATGTTTGGAAAAAACGCAAACGCAGTAAAAACGCACTAAAAACGCTTACAAACGCATAAAAACGCTGCGTTTTTTTCATGCATGCTCATAAAAATGCTTGAAAAAAACGCAGCAGTTGTATGCTTTTGTATGCGTTTTTTCAATGCGTTTTTTTGCGGGAAAAACGCGCTGCAAAAAAAAGCAAGTGTGAAACTAGCCTAAGGAGGACCAAGTTGCTGCCCTACAAATCTGCTCTGAAGATGCGCCTGCCCTCTCAGCACATGACGTAGAGGTAGATCGTGTTGAATGCGCCTTGATCCCAGCAGGGGGAGTGATGTTTTGTGTCAGGTAAGCTTCAGAGATAGCCCTTCTGATCCAATTGACAATGGTGTTCTTCGCCACCTTCTTCCCTCTGTTTGGGCCAGAGGTATGAATAAATAGGTTGTGGTCGACTCTATAGGGTTTGGTACACTCCAGGTAGTGGAGAACTATACGTCTTACATCCAGCGTATGAAACACCTCTTTGGGGTTTGCTGGGTTCTGACAAAACGACGGAAGGATCATATTTTGTGACCTATGGAAGTCGGACACTACCTTCTGCAGAAAAGAGGGGTCAAGAGAGAGAACTAAGGAATCATCTCTAACAGTTAGGTAGGGTTCTCCTATCCTCCTTGCTGAAGTTATTGCTACAAGGAAGGCTACTTTACAGGTGAGGAGCTGAGAAGTACAGGATGAAAAGGGCTCAAAGGGAGATTGAGTGAGTCCCGTAAGCACCACATTCAAGTCCCAAGTTGGGACCGCTATTAGCTTCTTTGGATGAAGTCTAGTGGCCGATGTCATGAATCTTCTTATCCACCTGTGGTTGGCCAAGTCACAGTCGAACATAGAACTTAATGCCGACACTTGTAATTTCAATGTGCTAGGTTTTAGACCTAGTTCTAGCCCCCTCTGCAAGAAATCCAGGATACGAGAAATGTTAGGTCTCTCTGGGTCAGACAAGTCTGGTAGACACCATGAAGAGAACTTCTTCCATATTTTATTGTATATAGCGATAGTGACCGGTTTCCGGGACTTCTGGAGGGTCTTTATTACCGCCTCTGATAAGCCTCTGGCCCTCAAGATCTGGGCTTCAGTAGCCAGGCTGCCAACCTCATTCCCCGGAGGTCTGGGTGATGTAGGGGGCCCTGCGAGAGAAGGTCTTCTTCCGTGGGTAGGATGAATGGTCCGTCTACCACCACCTCCATGATCAGAGAGTACCAGCTCCTCTTTGGCCATAACGGAGCTACTAAGATGGCTGGGGTTTGATCGTCCCAAATCTTCTTCAGGGTTGCGGCAAGAATTGGGACTGGCGGGAAGGCGTAAGCTAGATGGAACCTCCACCTGTGGGCGAAGGCATCCACTCCCAGGTATCTGTCCCTGGGGTTCAGTGAAAAGTAGTTTTCAACTTCAGCATTTTCTCCTGAGGCTAATAGGTCCACCTCCGGGAGGCCCCACCTGTCGACCAGTTTCTGGAAGATTATTTTGTTCAGGGTTCACTCGCCAGGCTGGATGCATCTTCTGCTTAGGAAATCTGCCTGAAGATTGGCGGTACCCTTCAGGTGAATTGCCGTCAAAGAACAGAGGTGCCTTTCGGCCCAGGAAAATATTCGGTTTGAAAGGCCCTCCAGGCTGCTGGATCTCGTAACCCCCTGGTGCCTGAGATGGGCCACTGTTATATTGTCTGAGTAGACTCTGATGTGCTGGCCCCGGACCAGGTGTCTTGCTGCCAGTAGAGCTTCTTCCACTGCCTTCAGCTCTCTGAAGTTTGAGGACCTCGCACTCACTTTCTGGCTCCATAATCCCTGGAATGGGTGACGGGACACTACAGCTCCCCAGCCTTTTTTGCTGGTGTCTGTGGTTACCGTGACTAAAGGGGTCTGAGACCAGTTGATTCCCCTGCACAGGTTCTTGTGATCCATCCACCATGCCAGCGAGGCTTTCACTACCCCTGGGGTCTAGACCTTTTTGTTCAGACTGGTGTGATCCCGATTCCAGTTTCTTAAGATATGGGACTGGAGCGTTCTGGAGTGGGCCTGTGCCCAAGGAACCGACTGGATACAGGAGGTCATAGACCCTAGTATGGACATAGCTGACCTGAGGGTCGGGGATCTCTGTTCCCTGAACTCTGAGATCCTTGATATTATGGATCTCTGGTGCTCCTCCGGGAGGAAGGACATTTGATGTTTTAAATCCAATAGGATTCCTAAGAATTTCACCTCCTGGGAGGGTTGGATTTGTGACGTCTTTATGTTCGGGATCGATCCTAATGACTGGAGAATACTCAGGGTTTGAGTCACCTGTAGTTCTAGAGTCTGGTAGGAGGCTCCTATTATCAGTAGGTCGTCCAGGGAGGGTACAATACATATGCCCTGGCTTCTGATGTGGGACACAGCCTCTGTCATGATCCTGGAGAATACTCGAGGAGCAGATGATATCCCAAATGGAAGCACGTTGTATTGAAAGTGTCTTATTTCTGGACCCTGGTGGACCGCAAACCTCAGATACTTCCTGTGGGAAGGATGTATGGGGATGTGGAAATAGGCATCCTTCAGGTCTACAGTTGCCATAAAGTAAGACTGTCCTATTAGAGGAATGGCGGTCTTTACCGACTCCATTTTGAATTTGTGGTACGCAATGTGTCGGTTGAGGCCTTTTAGGTGTATTATTATTCTCGACTCTCCTGTGGGCTTTTTTACTAGGAACAACCTGGAATAATGCCCTCTTCCTTGCTCCTTCACAGGGACTCGAGAGATGGCATTTGACTGTAGAAGCTGCTGAATGCCGGAATTTAGAGCTGGGGTCTCCCAAGATGGTAGGGAGGTGACTCTTATCCCCTGCGGGGGATAGTAAACGAATTCTAGCAGTAGGCCCTCTCTGATCACACTGATGACCCAGGGGCTGTTGGAAATCAACTGCCAAGCAGGAAGAAAACTCGAAAGCCTTCCCCCCACCGGGATCGAGTCATTGTTTCTCTTGGGACTGCTGTTGCTGCTGTTGGGGGACCAGGATATTCCTGCCTTTCCCTTTAGCGTAGCTCCATCTTCCCGTCTTTCCCTTCCCACGTGGTTGGGATGACGGATTTTGAGGGGCTCGAAAAAGACGCTTTCTTATGGTTCTCTGCTCTGTTCTGGAAGCACCTTTTTGTCAGTGGCCTTTTCCAGAATTTCGTCTAAGGCAGGGCCGAAGACATGATCACCTTTAAAAGGTAAAGAGCATAATTTGACTTTAGATGTAATATCTCCACTCCATGTCTTGAGCCAGAGGGCCCTTCTGGCAGAATTTGATTGTACCATGGTTCTGGCAGACGTACGGATCATTTCCATTGATGCATCTGCCAGGAAGCCCGTAGCTCTCTGTAAGATAGGGAGGGAGTTAAGGAGGTCACTCTTGAGGTACCATGGGAAATATGGTTCTCTAGCTCCTCAATCCATTGAAAGAGGGACCTAGAGACACACGTGGACGCGATTCCTGATTTTATGGTGACCGCAGAGGTTTCCCATGTTTTCCTTAGGAGGCTTTCTGCTTTACGGTCCATCGGGTCTCTAAGCTGGGACGCATCATCAAATGGTAGAACCGTCTTCTTTACCACCCTTGCCACCTGGACATCTACCTTCGGTATATCCCATTTAGACTCCTCTCCTTCCAGAGGGAATCTATGTCGGAGATCTGAAGGGGCTGAGTAGCGTTTCTCAGGGTATTCCCATAAATGGGAGATCATGTCCGCTATGCTCTTATGAATTGGAAAGCCTGCTCGTTTAGGTCCTTCATATCCCCCGAACATGCAATCCTGAGCTGTCTGCGTGACAGATTCCTCCTCTAGGCCCATAGTGGCGCGTACTGCGCTAATCAACTCTTTCCACGTATTCTGTGAAAAGGAGGTATTTTCTAACGTCAGGTGCCCTAGAGGTCCCTGGTTGCTCCCAATTTTCTGAGCCCGAGTTGAATGATCTCCCCGAATCAGATTCAGAATCCTCCACTTGAATCCTCCGTTTTTTTGAAGGTGGTTAGCCCATAACCGGAGGAGGTGGAGGTGGTGGAGGGGGGGACAGGGCGGCTAAAGAAGTCTGAACCTGATGGGTAACCAAGCTGCGGATCTCATCAATTAATGATGACCACTTTATCCGTGCATGCCTGACATAACTTTTTCTCCCAGTTAGAGGGGAGTTTTTTACTGCATATGGAACACTTTGCCGATTTGCTGGAGGTATTGGTGCTTTTATGGGCAGATTTTTCTCCCTATAAGAAAGAGGGGGAAAAGTATTTTAAGGACCTCTATCCCGGATTACACCACTAGGACCCATCCCAGGGAACACTCACTGTGGCTGGGGCAGCGCTGGGCTCTGCAGACGCAGGGCAGGAAGAACCGTCCATGACAGCAGGGGATTTGCCTTACCTGTCGGCGTCTTCCGGCGGGTTAATGAAGGGTTAACTCCGCCCTCAGCGTGTTAGCTTGATTCCCCCTCCTCCTCCCTGGGTCCTGGAGCAGGCACAGCAGATGCCGGTGAGCTCCGCGCGCAGGCAGCCGGATGGGGGCCACCATGACAGCGCGCGCTCCACATACCCCAGAAGTGACCCGCGTGTGACGTCACTTCCGGGTCTTCGCACAGCACGCAGGGGAGGAGGAGACACCGGAGAGCTGCGGGAGCCCTCCGGCGGGGATCACTGGCCAGCTTTACTCCCCAAAGGGGAGCGCGGGAGGGCCAGGAACGGTCCCGAATGCAGAACAAGCAGGAGCAGAACGGAGGAGGGGAGGCTGCGCCACCGACTACCACTGCCCGGCTTTGAACATCCAAAGGTATGCTATAGCAGCCGGCCACATAGCACACCATACCTCTCCATGCCCCATCGGGGACAGGAAAGACACTGGTGAGAGGGAGGAGGGAGGGACCTTTTAACTTCTCGTGCTTCCTGTCCCCCATTAGGGCGTGGAGACGACCTCCTCCTATGCTGTCGTGGAAGGTTGCTAGATAGATAGATATATATATATATATATATATATCTCTATGTCATAGGTCGTGAAGGGGTTATAGAAGCACTGCCTTTGAAATTTGTATTGACTATAGATGTATAAATGTGTACATTTTCTCGGCCCATACCAGAGAAACCGGATATCAAACTTCTTGCATCACAGTCCTTACTGTCTGTACCCAGGTGATTTTTGGTTACATAATCTGGCTGTCTTGGGTCTGAGTGAGTTGTGCTTTTGGATGTAACCAGTTTGAAAAAATGAGCCCTGCAGCACCTCCTTCAGAAAATGGGCAGTATTCTGCTTTCCAACAGAGACCCTTCTTAAATGCACAGCCAACAGCACAACTACCTTTCCAAAATCCTTGGTATTTGAGTCAACTCTACAATCCATACTGCAATCCTGGACCAGGCTTCAGAGGAGGGAATCCTTATTTCCCATACTACTCTGTTGCACTTCATGAGTACCCTGGATTCTATGCTCCCCAGCATCAAATGAACATTAGTAGAAGAGCAAATTTTAATGCCCACTCTCCTTCCCCCATGTTTTACCATGCCCCGCGATTTAGGCATTAAGGCATTAAGCAGTCCAGGAAGAAGAACCAAAACTACAGAAAGTCAGCCAGATTATGTAACCGTAAATGTGTATATAGTGTAGTGCAAGTGAGTGTGGTAACATACTGGATCCAGGGCCGCAATCAGTGCATTACTGGTGCATGGGGCTTGGTGAGCAGAAGCAAAGAGAGGGGGGAGGGGTCGGACTGGCTGAAATATGCAGCGCAGCCTACACTGAGACAGCACAGCCGAGTCACTGTATAAATGGCCTGGCAGGCTGTGTGGTGCGCTGGAACCCGGACTTAATAGTTTTAGTAAGCCCCGCAGCTACTTAGATTGTATTGCCACAGCCGAGGGGGCTGACCGCATCTGACACTAGTGACATCAGATGCTGCCAGCGCACTTAGGTCACTTGAGGCACATCATATGCAGGAGTTGAGGTTGCGAAAGCAATGATTTGTGTGCCAGCCTAACTGACCTCCCATTCGCCCACCCAACCACCCACCACACTTCTTGTGCCCTCCTCCCTGCTTGTGCAGAGTGACGTTGAAGGCCGTCTCTGACTGATGCCACCAAACTACTAAGTACTACCAAGTTCAACCCTACGGACTGCTGCCCGTCTGCCTAAAATAAGGTACAGTTGTCTGTCCTAAAGGGGATAGTCTAGTAATCTAATACTTATCTCCTATACACAACATATAGGATAATTATTTGGGCCAATTCACATGGCGGTTCTTAAAGCCGAAGTTTGGTGTGGACAGCTACGCCAACATTCTGCTGAATATCAATGGTGACGGCTTCCTTCATGCCTCACATTAATTTCTATGGGAGACAGCGAAGAGTATTGCGGAATGGTGTGTTTTAGACGCAGTTGTGCCGAAAAAGAACCTGTCAGCACCAAAATTCTGTTTGAAAATATGCTGTGTGAGCTGGCCCTTACAATAAAGCTGCTGCATGAACACCTAAGCAGCTGCCCTGCTCATTTCAGTGGGCGATAAAAATTTCTAAGAACGGGGCCTCTGTGAATCCTAATAGCTTTTAATAGAGTAGGGCCCTGCGAAAAGTCTTTACCTTTGGGCATAACAAAAGCTGATGGCTACACATGTGATATGGTGTTCGATAAGAACAGAATGTGAGACGGTGAGGACGTGGTGCAGAAGTGGAGTTTTTCCAAGAGCGTGCAATGGGACTGTGGAAAATTTGAGGGATGGAGGCGGAGCTGGAGCAAAGCCTGGTCAGAGTCTCAAGGAGGTGAGAAAATTTTGCCAGTATGGGGCCCTAAAGTTCCGGGTGGCAGCTCTGACTTGATAAACATCTTTCCTGGTTTCCAGCACCACTCCAGTCCTCTTTTGAGTCATTTGAATGCTATTCCGACTAGCCAGATCACACTGTGGTTTAGGTGTGAGCCAGAAGTCACTTTAACAATATAAGGCTATGAAGCCTCAAATGTAACTTCCGGCTCACACAAACCCCAGTGTGATCCGGCAAGTCAGAACATAGCCATCATGTGACTCAGAAAAAGACCGTTGTTGTGCTGAAAGCCAGAGAAGATGAAGATTGGTGAGTATATTCACACATCTACACAGGTATAAGCTGATAAAAATTTAATACAAGGAAGGATCTGACCACAGTCAACCTACAAGCTCTTATTTCTATGAAATGCATTAATGTGTTCTGGTCTCTCAAAGACAAATCATGCCAATGGTAGATTTACAAATGTTGAGAACTAGATATGTCTATGTGAAACAGAACACAGTGAGAGCAATATTTTCTGAGCTGACAACAGCTATGTATATGAGCCTCTATAAATAGGACATGACGTCTACAGTTACTTGCCGATGAGTCATGCTTGGCCAAAGGGCAACTGGGTCATTCTGGACAATAAGCAACCACCATAATGGGGAGGGCATGTACTTGTACTTCAGTTTCAGCTTCATATAATTATATCAAAGCGCAAAGAAAGCTCTATATCCATGCTCATACATTACAATATTAGGATCAAACCATATCCACAATCTATGAAGACCAACACCAAAGTTGACAAACCCGGAAGACTTTCATTATTTGTACACGTGACTACTACAACAACCGGCACATCATTGCTCCAATATTTAGAATGTTTCATTATGTATTCTCCACTGTCATAGTGACTTACTACGTCTGAATATTTTATAAGCCAATCTGTTGCTCAGAAACTTTTGATATTAAAATGGTTAATTAGTTATATTTATGTTGTTTATGTACCACAAATTACTGCCATATAACAGACTACATGTGTTCACTGCCAGGATTTATATAACACTCTGTGTAGAGTTTTACAGAGCAAGCGGCGCTTTTACTTTAATACAAACACATTCATAATCTCTGTGACTGCAAAGAACGAAGGGAGGGTGATACAGTCTAAATTAGAATACAAACCGCAGCACAAAAATGTCACCTGGTTTATTCCAAAAATATCATTATCAGTTAAAAATACTGTAGTCATGTAACACTTTGTGAAGATTGCAATTAGTAATAATGTGATACAGAAGCTGGGTATGGTGGCACAGATGTTAGCATTATTGCCTTAGGCTCAAATCTACCATGGCAACATCTGCATGGAGTTTCTATACTATCCCAAAGTAATCTTTTATCATTTTATTTCCTAAAGAAGCTGTACATTTACACATTATTGTGGTAAAATTAATTTGTTTCTTATGCTGGTAGTGTCAATATAGTCCAGAAAGCTTTACAGAAGAGTGCAGTGAGACTGTATGGGTGGGCATCGGTATAAAGTAATCCTACAATCCTATCTGGTACGTAAAGCTGTTGTCCAATACATATAATGTCCTTTATAAATATGTTTTAAGCCCTCACCAAGCTATTTTTAGTTATGTAATCACCCCCATCCACCACTTTGCTTCTTGTGAAGTTTCATTTAAAGGGAGTCTCAAAAGCGATGTCATAGGAGGATGACCTGCAGGCACTTCCACGCAGCTTTTATCAGCCCTCTGAAATAGGACATCATTATGGGGCGATGCAGTCGTCACCTACCACAGCTTCTTTTACCGCCATTCTGTCATAATGTCTGGAATCCATTGCGGTGATTAAGGCAGAAAGATGTGACTGCAGCCTTTTTTTTTTTTTTTTTACTACCACTACACTCCTGTCACCACTGATTTAGATCTTCTGTTCTTGCCACCTCTTTCAATGAAATGAGACATCATCAGGGGGCTGTAATAGAAGCAGGGTGAGTGACAGCAGTGCCATCCCACAGCTTTCATCACTACTCCAAAACAATTCCTTATCAGGGTACGGTGATACAAGCAGGGTGAGTGACAGCTGCACTGCCCCTGATGACTATTAAATTCAGTGAAAGGACAGAAGCTGTGGAACAGAGCTTTGGTCACTTACTCTGCTTCCATCACCGCCCTTTGATGACATCTCATTGTGACAGATTCTTCTCTATCTGTACATCCTTATTAGAAAGATACCAATCTTTTCCTTTTTTTACAGGGGGTTGCATCAAGCTCTTAAGGGTGCCAGCTAACATACACATGAGATAAATATTTAAGACCCCATCTAGAGTTTATTTTGATGTTGACTCGGAGAACTTGCCTTGTAGATCTAATTTTGATATACTGTATATACTCGAGTATAATCCGACCAGAGTATAAGCCGAGGCACCTAATTTTGCCATAAAAAACAGGGAAAACTTATTGACTCGATTTTAAGCTGGATATGCACTGTCCCCTCATCCCTGTCCTGGTATGTGTGGCTCCCCCGTCGCTGTCCTGGAAGGCGTGGCTCCCCCCCCGTCGCTGTCCTGGTACAGGTTAAATGTCTTTGAATATCCATATTGAATCAGGAGCCCCATATAATGCTCCATAGAGTTCATGATGGGCCCCATAAGATGCTCCATACAAAATACGCCCCATATAATGCTCCATAAAGTTCATGATGAGTCCCATAAGATGCTTCATAAAGTTCATGATGAGCACCATAAGATGCTCCATACAAAAATATGCCCCATATAATGCTGCAGAAAGGTTAATGGTGGCCCATAACATGCTCCATATTAATATATGCCCCATATAATGTTGCACAAATGTAAATGGTGGCCTCATAACATGCTGCATATTAATATATGCCCCATATAATGCTGCACAAAGGTTAATGGTGGCCCCATAAGATGCTCCATATTAATATATGCCCCATATAATGCTGCACAAAGGTAAATGGTGGCCTCATAACATGCTCCATATTAATATATGCCCCATATAATGCTGCACAAAGGTTAATGGTGGTCCCATAACATGCTCCATATTAATATATGCCCTATATAATATTGCTGCTGCTGCGATTAAAAAAAGAAAAAATGACAATCACCTCTCGTCGCTGGCTGCTGCTCCTCAGCATCACCGGCTCTCTGCAGTGACTGTTCAGGCAGAGGTCGTGCACTAATCACGTCATTGCGCCCTCTGACCTGAACGTCACAGCCAGAAGACCCGGGAGACTGAGCGCAGTGGTGGAATGGGGACAGGTGACTATGGCATGGCTCACCCTCTCCAGTGCTAACTCACACTCCTGGTGTCTGCATATCAGGCTCTGCTACATCTCACTCCCGGCGTCTGCATCTCTTTTTTTGTCTTCTTCCTGTGCGGTCATGTGATGCCACTCACTAAAGTAATGAATATGCTCTCCACCCCTATGGGAGTGGAGACGCGTCCACATTCATTACTTTAATGAGCGCTGTCACATGACCGCACAGGAAGAAGACAGGAAGAGAGATGCAGACGCTGGCACTGAGATGTAGCAGAGCCTGATATGCAGACGCCAGGAGGGTGAGTATGATGTCTTCTGCTCCCCCTCCCGCTTTCTGGCATATGACTCGTGTAGGCTTATACACGAGTACATTCGGTATATTCTTTTAATCGTTATTATAAATTAGTAGGTGTTTGAACATCAATAGTAATTTTATCATGTTATTTGGCAGTAAGGAGATGCACTTTGTTTAACACTTCTTAGGTGTTCCTCTTAAATAAAAACGGTAGCTTAATTTAACATAAGCTATTACAATAATGACTTAACAATAGGTTTATGATACACCAAACTTATGTTGAATATAGTCACTGGCACTTTAATAAATGTCTGACATTTTTTGACATTTATTAGCACTTTATGCAAGAGTCTCTCTGCATCCCAGAAACTCACTCAGCTTTTATGCACACACTGATTACAAGCAAACAGGTCACAGGTGAGGATGTTACCTTTAGCAGCCATTCAAACCCATTTGTGTCAACTTCTGTGGATGTTATCAGGCCAAAATCACCAGGGTATGTGAACTTTTGATCGGGGTCATTTGGATGTTTTGGGTTGCCATTATGATTTAAAAAGAGAAAACATAGTAGTTTGACAATAAATGGCTTCACCCAACCACTAAGCATGAGTGGAGAAAAAGTTTTGGTGTTATCATTTATATTCTCTGAAAAAAAGCCAAGAAAGCAAAAATTCGGCCTGGGTATGTAAACGTTTGCACACAACTGTACATATAAATGAGATCCTCTCTGAGGCGTCTTTTTTCTAAGCTAAACAAGCCCAACTTTTTCAACCTCTCATAAGAGAGGACGTACATCCCTTGTAATAATCCAGTTGCCCGCCTTTGAACGGACGTTAATTTCTGAACATTCTTTTTAAAATGTAGAGCCCAAAACTGGATCCCATATTCTAGATGTGGCCTCACAAGCGATTTATAAAGGGGTAATATGTTGGGATCGCGAGATTTTCTCTCTCTTTTTATACATCCTAAAATCTTGTTTGCTTTTGTTGCTGCTGCTTGACATTGAGTACAGCTGCTCAGCTTACTTGTAACCAGAAAACCTAAGTCCTTCACCTGCTCTGTAGTCCCGAGTACACTCCCATTTAATGTAAATGCAGCAATAGGATTACTCCATCCTAGGTGCATTGCTGTACATTTATCTACAATTAAACCTCATTCGCCAAGTGTCTGACCATTCAGACATCTTATTCAGATCGTTTTGCAAATTTGCAATATCAAAGTCAGATTTTAATATCCAACATAGTTTGGTGTCATCAGCAAAAACTGACACTTCACTCTCAATCCCATCCACAAGGTCATTAATAAAGAGGCTAAAAAGAATCGGTCCTGGCACAGATCCCTGCGGTCCCCAATGCCGACTATACCCCATTAAGAGAACGTACCATTTATGACGACTTTGTTCCCTGACAATTAGACAATTCCTTACCCATCTGCATATAGTTTCCCTAGCCCCTGCTTCAGTTTTAGGCTGTTATGTGGTACAGTATAAAATGCCTTCACAAAGTCCAGATAAATCACATCAGCTGCATTACCAACTTCCAGATTTGCACTTCCCTCCTCATAGAAACCCAGCATGTTAGACACGACCTATCTTTCATGAATCCATGCTGGTGCTCAGTTCTTATATTATTTACAATACATTTCTGCAGGTCATCTCTTATGATGCCCTCAAAAATTTTGCACACTACTGATGTCAGGCTTACTGAAGGGTAGTTGTCCCTTTATTAACCATAATTGAGAGTTGTATACATAACTAATACCAAGGAGATAATATACAGCTCTGGCAAAAATTAAGAGACCACTGCAAAATGTTCAGTTTGTCTGATTTTTCTTTTTATAGGTATATTTTTGAGTAAATTGCTCTTTTATTCTATAAACTACTGACAACATGTCTCCGAATTTCCAAGCACTAAATTTTGTATTTACTTTCAGAAAATGAGAAATGGTCAAAATAACAAAAAAAATGCAGTGCTTGCAGACCTCAAATAATGCTAAGAAAACAAGTTCATAGTCATTTAGAAGCAACAATACTAATGTTTTAACTCAGGAAGAGTTCAGAAATCAATATTTTGTGGAATAACTAGGATTTTAGTCACAGCTTTCATGCGTCTAGGCATGCTTTCCACCAGTCTTTCACACTGCTACTGGCGAAAAAATTTAGCAGTTTTTGTTTGCTGGCTTGTGACTATCCATCATCCTCTTGATTACATTCCAGAGGTTTTCAATGGGGTTCAGGTCTGGAGAATGGGCTGCCCATGACAGGGATTTGATGTGGTGGTCTCTTAATTCTTGTCAGAGCTGAATGTACGACTACTACTATTAGTCAGGATTTTGTAGTGCCTCCTCCATAAGGTACTCTGCTTTTTTAATTCTGTGTGTCAGATTTTATTATAATTACCATATATACTCGTGTATGAGCCGAGATTTTCAGCACTTTTTTTGTGCTGAAAACGCCCCCCTCGGCTTATACACGAATCAGACATTAATACTCACCCTACATCACTGGATCTCCATCCCTGCTTCTCAGTTGTCAGGTGCCGACAGCTTCTTCTTGTGCATGGTGGTCATATGGTACCGCTCATTAAGGTAATGAATATGCTTGTGTCTCCACTCCCATAGGCGTGGAGTGTATATTCATTACCTTAATGAGTGGTGCCACGTGACCGCTCTGCACAGGAAGAAGCTGCCAGCCTGGGACAACGGAGATGCGGGGAGTACGGGGGAGCCATGCATACATGGGGGAGCCATGCATACACAGGGGAGGATGGGAGCCATGCAAACACGGGGGAGGATGGGGGAGCCATGCATACATGGGGAAGAATGGGGGAGCCATGTATACACGGGGGAGGACAGGGGAGCCCATGCATACACGGGGGAGTAAGGGGGAGCCATGAATACACGGGGGAGTACAGGGAAGCCATGCATATAAGGGGAAGTATGGGGGAGCCATGCATACAACAGGGGGAGCCATGCAAACAGCAGGGGGAGGACGTAGGAGCCATGCATACAGCAGGAGGAGGACGGAGGAGCCATGCATACAGCAGGAGGAGGACGGAGGAGCCATGCATACAGCAGGGGGAGGACGGAGGAGCCATGCATACAGCAGGGGGAGGACGGAGGAGCCATGCATACAGCAGGGGGAGGACGGAGGAGCCATGCATACAGCAGGGGGAGGACAGAGGAGCCATGGATACAGCAGGGGGAGGACGGAGGAGCCATGCATACAGCAGGGGGAGGAAGGAGGAGCCATGCATACAGCAAGGGGAAGACGGAGGAGTCATGCATACAGCAGGGGGGAGGACGGAGGAGTCATGCATACAGCAGGGGGGAGGACGGAGGAGTCATGCATACAGCAGGGGGGAGGACGGAGGAGTCATGCATACAGCAGGGGGGAGGACGGAGGAGCCATACATACAAGCAGGGGGGAGGACGGAGGAGCCATACATACAGCAGGGGGGAGGACGGAGGAGCCATACATACAGCAGGGGGAGTACGGGAGGAGCCATGCATACAAGGGGGAGGATGGGGGAGCCATGCATACAAGGGGGAGGATGGGGGAGCCATGCATACAACAGGGGGAGCCACACATAGCAGGACAGGGATGAGGGGACAATGCATACCCGGCTTATACTAGAGTCAATAAGCTTAGCCAGTTTTCCGTGGCAAAATTAGGTGCCTCGGCTTATACTCGGGTCGGCTTATACTTGAATATATACAGGTTACAAAGATGTGATTTTATTATAATGGATCTCTTCATTACTCTGGAAGATAATTCCAACTGGCGTTTTGGTTCATAAATAAGAAAAGTGGTTAGGACGTAAAAGGTAGACATTTAAAAAAATCATTATATGTATTGGACAACCTCTTTAAAGAAACACTAAACACAAACTGTACAAAAAATGACATATACAAGCAATTCCTCCCATAAAACACTCCATTTCTAAGATCTTTGTTTGTGCCATAAAACAGTCAAAGGGAACCAGCTATAAAAAAATAAAATGTTATTTACCGGCAGCTACAGTGGAAATCTGTAGGTAAACACTGCGCTATATTAAATGGCTGTCTAATTATCCCTATAGCTGCTTGCATTCAGCCATCAGGGCAGCACCAGGGCTCACTACACAATAAGTGAGCTGTGATCACACCTATCACTTCCCAGCATTCTGCTCTGCAGTGTGTGTTCAGTAGGATGTCAGTCAGTGCACTCAGTGTGTAGGGAGCTCCGACTGTTCAGTGCCTTGGAGCCACCCCTGCGGCTGGGAAGTGAGTAGCTGCAGGGAGGATACAACAACATGCAGCCGCACTCTTCATTACTTTTGCATATGTGAAATGGTATTACCTGCAGAATAACACTGTGGCTGCTGGTAAATTCAGTTTTTGTTCTTTTTGGTTTTGCCGACAAAATCCCTTTTTAGGGATCATGTCCATGTTTCATGCTGCTCAACCGCAGGCTGTATGTATCATGGACAGGTTGCATTGTTAAATATATTTGTTTCACTCAAACTATGGCATTTCAGTGAAGCCATCCTTAATCAGGGAGTAATGAACATATCCCTTCTGGCTTCTTCCTGCCTGATATCTCCCTGCATGTGTACAGGATAAGACCTGGCAATCACGCAGCGTCAGGAGGGGAGTAGCCGCTGGGACTCACTCTGAGATTAGGCCACTTAGTCATCTCGCTCAGTTCTCCTTGTAGCAGTTCAGAGTGAAACCTGAATGCCCATGAGTCAGACAGTAAGAATCACGTAACTGGTAATATTTAAATCTGAAAAATATATGAAGACGTCAAGTCTCTCTCAGCCATGTCCATGCCCTCCCTTCTCATCATTGTCCGCTGCCTGGCCGTGAGACAACCGGCTGCAGCAGAAGGCACTCTATCTATAGGTAAAGACTCTTAAGCCATGCCCCTCAGCTAAGGAGATGGGTCTTCAGTTGGCCACCACCTAAAATTTAACAGGTCAGTAAAAGATTAACCCCAGCATTTTCTATGAAAATTTTATCAGATTGACCATCTCCGTCATCTAAAAAAAAAAAAATCAGCAAAGTAAGAACAGGGAGGGCAACAATATTCCTGGCTTAATTTTCACATTTCGAGGGGAAGTGTTCCCTTATCCCTTACAAGCTTTTAGATCTAATGTCTAAAATTCAATCAGTAATAGACACTGATGAAAACACGAGGGATAAAACTTCTATTTCTTCTATTGATTAGGAGCTCAGTGTGGAACACTTTGATCTGATATTTGGCTGTGAAGAAAATGTAACATTCAAAAGGATATTCCAACTTTATACAAACACAATATCAACAACTATATAGTAATAAATCTCACAATTTTAATTATAATGTACATTAGCCCATGTTATTAAAGGGAATCTGTTACAAGGTTTTTGCTACCCTTTCTGAGAGCAGCAAAATGTAGGGACAGAGACCCTGATTCCAGAGATGTATAGGATGCTTGCTGACGTTTGACCAGTTTCCTGAATGATCAGCTCTATATAACCCCGACTACAGCACTGATTGGTAGCAGAGAGCTGCCAATCAGTGGTGGTGCAGGGTTATACAGAGCTCTTGAATATGGAGGACTACATTGTAGCGGGTTTAGTAGTCCTTTAGTGACCATCTCCTGCTAGGAACAGTGGTTTGTTTTATCAAAACTACTGAAAATAGCCCAGTAGGTGACATCATTGGAATCAGGGTTTCTGTCTCTACATTATGCTGTTCTCAGATTAAGTGGCAAAAGACTAGTGACAGATTTAGAAAAGTATTTAAAAAAATGCACATCTCTTAAGGAACCTAGTACTTTTTGACTGATATAAAGGCAGAAAATGAAAATTTATGCCTGCTGTTAATAAGCACAGATTTGCACAACTTTCTGACTTTAAACTTGCCAAGCATGCCGGATAGAAAACATCCATGCCCATTCAAACTTAACCTGTCCAACGTTTCAAAATAGGCGAATACCAAGAAAAGCCACATACGGGTTACCTGCGTTGTGGATGCGGAGGATGGCAGGGGGTTAGAGATCATTGGACCAAATATATCCAGGTCATCATTTAAAGTGCTTGATGTAGATGCGTTGCCATTTGCCACTGGTACCTCGGTGGGAGTATCTGAATGTGAAAAACAAAAATCCATGAGGAAAACCGCATAGAAGCAGATTACACTCTACTAAAATGTCTAATGATCCATTACACGATTCACACCCTCATTCTAGAATCTCCCGGACCCAAAACAGAGTTCAGACCTTTTGTAGGTTTCTCGTTCTAGCCCTAAGCTATATGCCACAATCAGTGATTCTGGTGTCTAGACTTCACAATTTACAAATGGGAAAAAAGTTACAAAATGGGGCTCAAGACCACAATACGGAACAGTAACTGACCAAGTAGCAGCAAGTAAACACAAGACAGAAAGCAGATAGAATCCAGAGGGCAGATTGGATGGTTCAAATGAAGGCCAGGGAGGAAGGTTTAGACACATGGATCTGGAGGCTAGAGAGGAGGATGGATCTAGAGGACAGGGTAGAGGAGATTGATTAAACTGGAGGTGAAGGAGGATGGTTTAGATGAATCTTGAGACCAGGAAAAATGGTTTAGATGAGTGTTTCCCAAACCCCGTCCTCATGGCCCCAACACACCATGTTTTCAGGATTTCCTTAGTCTTGCACAGGTGAGAAAACCCATGGCAGTTTCTGGTGCCTTAATAATAATTCCATCACATTTATAATAGTAAGGAAATCCTGAAAGCATGTGTTGTTGGGGCCGTGAAGACTTGAGTTTGGGAAACACTGGTTTAGATTAATCTTGAGGCCAGAGAGGAGGTTTTTAAATGAGTCAAGACCAGGAAAGAGGGTTTAGGAGGAGAATTTAGATGGATGAATCTGGATCCGTGGGCCATTCGGGAGGTTGAATATGAATATGGAGGTCAGGGAGGAGGGTTTAGATGAATCTCAAGGTCAGAGAGGAGGGTTTAGAACAAGAGTGTGTAAGGGTGTAAGACCGTCAGGTTGCTGCCCCAACAATTGCGTGGTGTGAATATTGCCATGCGTTTTATGGTGACAAGTGAAATGTAAAATGTATAGCGTGTAAGGTAAGCAATGCAGAGTGTGATAGGCACTGTTGCTGCTGTGTGGGTACTGCAAAGGTAACGTTGGTACGCTCAGCTATAGGGAAAGTATAGGATATAGTGTTTAGGACAGCGCATATTAGACAGTGAGAGGAATTGTAAGTGTAATATGCTTACGGCATATGGTTAGAAGGCAGTGACTGTAGTTAGGCAGGTAAAAGGTTAAGTTTGCCCAGCAACAGACTGCTGGGGTATACAGAGTAAAGACAGTTAAAGATTGGTCTAGCCAACAGTGGGAAGAGTGTTCATGAGAGACTATATCAAATTCAAGTGGCAGTAAGCTGGAGGCACGTGGAGTACATAGTCTTCTGGTGGTATTAGGTTGCACCAAATTTCCTGCGGACATTTCTGCAAAATCCAGCCATAGAGACCAACTCAAAATAGGCACTGAGGAGAG
Organism: Dendrobates tinctorius; assembly: GCF_039654945.1. NCBI lineage: Eukaryota > Metazoa > Chordata > Amphibia > Anura > Dendrobatidae > Dendrobates > Dendrobates tinctorius. Next base: position 13,736,548 of record NW_027361692.1, read on the forward strand.
TGCCTTACTCCCTTCCATACGGAGGATGCAGGATGGAGGGAAGCGTAGCAGATTTCAAAAATACTGCGGTGCCAGACGGGGAATCCCTAGGGCTAACAGGACTTGTTAAAGTAGGATAGTCAGAGAAGAACGTAAGAAAATGATTTAAATGTCCTGTATTGAGGGGGACAAGAACTGGAGGGTGCTGTGCCTGATACTGGGTGTTAAAGACTGATGTACTTGATATGTCCAAGTAAAGTGAACTTGCTAAAATGAATCAGGTGTCCCCTGATGTGTGTGTGGCTGGTCCTGGAGCCAAGGATGTGGATACAGAGGAGGCCTCCGGCCTTCAAGTGAGTCCAATGCAATGCACAATAATTACGGACTGGAATACTGTTTGTAAAGTGCCAGGGCGTTGTGGAACAGCAGTTCACCACCCATGGCTAGAGGCCTGAGTACCTTACAGGTGCACAACCCTTTTTTGGTCCAAGGAGCACATTGTCATACTGAACAAATTCCATGGGCCACAATTAAAATGAAAGGGGTAGTACCTTCTTGTGACATTTATGGCATATCAAAAGTAGATACCTTAAAGGTCTGTTCTTATGTGGATTTTGCAGTAAAATATGCTTCTAAATCTTTGTTACACACACAAAAAAAAAATACCTGTTTCTAAACCCTAACAAGAAAGAGGCCATGAATGCACATGGCTCTCTACAACAGAGTTACTGCTGAACATGGTGAAGAGTCCGAGGCATGGAAGGCCACCTGTCTAACGCACACTCTTTTCTGGAGTATGAAATGGGTCAACAGACCCCATTGTGCTGAGGTATAAGGCCGGGTGCACACAATCCGAAAGAAGCAATGCTTTGGACGCAGCACATAATAGCCACGTCCAAAGAGCTGCAGTCTATTGAACGCATGTGTTTGCTTAACCATGAGGATCAACCGTGTTCAATACAATCATATGGTGAAACTTCTCTTGCGGAGATGCTGGTCTCTGCAAGAGAAATTGACATGATGAAGCCTGGAGAGACGCGACGCATGTCCATCTCCACAGGTTATCCGGGAGCGTCTATGGACGCATAGTGGACATGTTATTTCTTGAAATCCCATTTACTGCATAAGTACGTAGCATCAAACGTGCAGCAATTACTGATTGTGGGCACATACCCTAAGGTTTCCAGACATGTCTTTATAGTGCACCACCAGTATTTGCCAGTCCCTGCTCCTTGCCACTACTGTTCTGTGTGGCTGCTCAAGTAGTTAACCTGCCAGACAAGCATTTGTGTCCTTATAGTTGGGAGCTGCACAAACTGGCATTGCAGAACGCATGGGGCCACAGGTTGTGCACCCCAGGTTTAGATGGATGTGGAGAGCAGAGAGGATGATTTGGGGTATAAATTACTACTGACACCAGGGGGGAAGGAAAGGAAAAGGAGAACTGTATAGGAATGAGGAGGAAATGAAGTTTTCAGATAAAACTGGAGGAAATAAGGGTTTAAATGAAAAATGTATTTACTCTTACTAATATTAAAAAAGTACAATATTAGATCCAGGGCTGTGGAGTCGGAGTCGGAGTCGTGGAGTCGGAGTTAGTTTTGGTTGGAGTCGGAGTCAGAGTCGGTAGAAATGTACCGACTCCAGCTTTAAAAAAAATGTATTAATATTTCATAATTGAACTTTCATATGAATTTTATAAATGTTACTCAAATATATATGTTCTATCAAACTATGAACAACAGTGATAAGCAGTTCTGCTGGAGATAGAGACATTTCTTACTTCTTGTGTGTCACTGTTCTCCACTGCCCTTATCTAATCTTATACTTTGTTAACCTCATGCTGCCCCAACCCCCCTACTTACAATGTATGAAACTGAAAGTGAAAATGTGTTGCAAATTCTTAGTAGTAAAGCTCCTCCTCTAGACTAGATCATACTAGGTGTGCATCTTCCAAGCATCTCACAGCTGCCTGCTACTCAGAAGAGGAAGACTGTAAGAAGTATTATCCTTTCAACAAACTTTGCATCAGTTAACTGTGAGTACATGAGGAATAATAACAGTATGACTGACCACTATATCAGTTGTACGACCTGGCAATAATTTTGTACAATTGTTTTTAGGAAAAACAATTGTCATTTGGATTGTGAATGCAGAATTAAAAACCTGAGAATGTCAAAGAAGCATCACATTAAATCAGCTGTATTTGAACATTTCACCATCACTCAAGATAGAAAACATTATGTCTGTCAGTGTATGACAAATGATCCAGACGAAAACAAATGCTGTGAAGCCAAGATGAGTGCATATTCTGGTAAAGATAAAAATGCTCCTACCAGAGCTTCTAATCTAAAGAGACATTTACAGCGCTTTCATCCAGAAGTACTGAAAGCAGTGGATGAGAAAGACTGCATCCAAACCAATGAACCAGTGCCCAGCTCTTCCAGCCAAACAAAGGAGCAGAGAACTTTGCAGCCATCAGTTGCAAGATATTTTGTCAGTGACAAAGTTACTGTGACAATGACAGTAGATACATTTAAAAAACAGATCATAGAGCTTGTTGTAAAGGATAGTGTGCCTATTTCATTATTTTCACGACCAGCTTTTATGTGTCTGAATGGGGAAATGGCCCGCAAGCTTGGTGTTTCTCTGGAGAGAGAGAGTATTAGAAAATTAGTAATCGAAGAAGCTTTTAAACAAAAGGAAGAACTTAAAAAAACTCTCAAGGGACGCTTTCTGTTTCTTAAAATGGATGCCTGCACACGTCACAGAGTGAACTATTTTGCCATCAATGTCCGATTTGTTTGTGACAAAAATGAAATAGTTACCAAGACATTGGCAGTAAAAGACACCAAAGCTCATCACACCAGTGAGTTTCTCCAGGTCTTGGTGGAAAAGGTTCTGCAAGACTATGAACTTAAAAAAGAGCAAGTTCTTTCTGTCGTAACTGACAATGCTTCAAATATGATAAGTACTATTAAGCTAATGAATGAGAGTAATGATGGTGACCAGCAGCTAGAAGAACATTCTGGGTCCACAGACACAGAAATGTTTGAAATAGAGGAACACAGTATTGTAACTGAGGAGCAAACTGAAGTTGCTTCAGATGAACAGCAACATGATAGTTTAGATGATCTTGTTGAAACTGTCAATATGTTCTTTCATTCATCACATGCGCTGTGTTGTGCATACGCTAGAGCTGGCTATAAGAGACAGTCTGCAAGAAGGACATGCTGCTGCACTGATTGGCAAGGTGAGAAAATTGGCTACTGTTGCCAGAACCCCTAAAGTTGACTCAATTTTGAAGAGACGTGCTGGAAAAGGGGCAATTATTGATCAAGCCACACGATGGGGCAGTACTTACTTAATGATTCAGCGCTTGGTTGAACTGAAAACCTTTCTTGTAGACATGGCTAACCCTCAACTGATGCTAAATGAAAGTCAGTGGAATCAGGTGACTGAGCTGGAAAAATTGCTAGAGCACCCATTTACAGTGACTAAAAAATTACAAGCAGAGGACTTAACTCCAGGTATTTTCTTAAAGGAGTGGAAGAACCTGATGTTTCGCCTGTCCCAAAGAGGAGGGTTAATTGCAAGTGGCATTGCTACATCAATGAAACGGAGAGAGGAGCTACTATTACAAAATAACATTCTTTTGGCAGCTGTTTATGTAGACCCAATGCATCAGATTCTTCTAGATGATCAACAGCTAAGTAAAGGAAAATAAGCTCTGTTTGAAATAGCAGTAAGGATGAAAGGGTTGCAGAACAGTCAGGAGGAACAAGAAGAATTTGGTCGTCCTGCCACATCTTCACCCTCATCATCAACTGATGAAGAATTTAATTTAAAAAAATATTTGGATCACAAGGACAGTGCAAAGCGTTCCCGCATAGAAGAGTCATCCCCATCAAGGAACACAGCCAGTACATTTCAGCAGAATTTTTCATGTGCACTAAAAGAAATTGAGAAATTTGACCGTTCATCAAAAATAACAGTGCAACAAGCGATTCCTCTGTATCCTGACATTGTCAGAGATGTTGCCCGAGTGGTTACTGCTTTGCCACCAACACAAGTTAGTGTAGAGAGGTTGTTCTCTGCTCTCAAAATAATTAGATCAGATTTGAGGGCATCCATGAAGGAGGATCTGACAGAGGCAATACTTTTTCTGAAGACAAATTTATAGATTTCTTCTTATTAACTGCATAAAAGTGTTTATTGCCTATTTACTTACAGTTTAGAAAAGTTTATAAAAGTTATTTGCTATATTCTAATTGTATTCTAATAAATGTAGTTTTTGCTCTAAGTGGTCTGATTACTTATATGATGGTGAGAAACTGAATAAGCACGATGTTTAATATTTTACAACAGTAAATTTGTTGTTATGAATTGGCCATTTATGAAGGAGTCGGAGCCGGAGCCTGATAAAATCCAGTAGTCGGAGTCGCAACTGTGGCTTACCGACTCCACAGCCCTGATTAGATCATTACAACAAAAATCTGTACTTACAAAGCTTATAATAAAAGCTGAGTTATCACAAACCAGTATTAGAAGATTTTCCATGGTCTCTAGAAATGTGGCCAGACTACTGGACTTCTACACACAGACATATTAAATCTGGTATATAATAAACTACGGGATATCCACACATTCATACATTATACATATGCCTCATGTGCATGTATGTATCAAGATAAAATATTTATTTTATTACAGTAATCTAAGCCATCCTCCTACATCTAAATTCCTGCACGTCTCAGTGTAGCCTGTGTCTATGACAGTGTACCAGCAGCACACTTCATAAATTAATGCACACACGGGACCACAAATCAAATGAGCATCATATTCAAGAAACAATAGATGTTGCTATAGCAATGGAGAGAGCCAAGATTGTGAACCTCTCACTTTCTAAAGCTTCAATTTGATTTTGCTGCAGCAAGCAGTCATGAAACCCATAAGAGATCTGTATCATGAAGTCAGAGGCTGCCTAGGTTTCCAGTCTTCATGCTTATCCACAATTCAAACATGCACAGTCATCTGCAGTTCTGGAAATATGAGATCTGGTAGGTTACTTGTCTAATACATATACATCTCAACACTATTTTACCACCTGTATGCAGGGATGGACTCTGGTTACATGATGCCCTGTATAGTCCCATTATTTGCCCCAGTGTTGCTACCACTTTCACTGCAGAAATAACAATGCTGACAGCACTTAAAGGGAATCTGTCACCTATTTTTTGGTATATAAGATGCGGCCACCGCCATCAGGGGCTTATCTACAGTATCCTTTAATGCTGTAGAGAAGCCCCTGATGTAACCTGAAAGACAAGAAAAACGAGTTATATTATACTCACCCAGGGGCGGTCCGAGTCCGGTGGGTGTCGCGGTACGGTCTGGCGCCTCCCATCTTCTAGCGATGACGTCCTCTTTGCTTTCCTCGTGGCTCCGGCGCAGGCGCACTGCTCTGCCCTGTCGAGGGCAGAGCAGAGTACTGCAAGTGTGCAGGCACTGGACCTCTTCTGGCGCCTGCACACTACAGTACTCTGCTCTGCCCTCAACAGGGCAGAGCAGTGCGCCTGCGCCAGAGTCGCAAAGGGAAGCAAAGAAGAGGACGTCATCGCTAGAAGATGGGAGGCGCCAGACGGGACCGCCCCTGGATGGGTATAACTCGTTTTTCTTCTCTTTCAGGTTACATCGAGGGCTTATCTACAGCATTACAGAGTGCTGTAGATAAGCCCCTGATGGCGGTGGCAGCATCTTATACACCAAAAAATAGGTGACAGATTCCTTTTAAAGGGAACCTGTCACCAGGAAAATACAGTACAAACTGCAGGCAGCATGTTATAGACCAGGGGGAGCTGAGCAGAATAATATATGGTTTGTGAGAAAAGATTCAATATAATCTGTGTTTTATTCATTTAAACCTCTGATTTTTCTGGTATTCAGTCCATTGGGCGGTCCCCATCAGTGACTGACAGCTCTCTCTTTATGCACACTTCTAGAAAAGACAGCTGACAGTCACTGATGGAAACGCCCACAGGACCAAAAATCCCAGAAAGAACAGAAGTTTAAATGATTAAATCAGAGATCAGAAAACCATATAATCAATCTACTCAGCTCCCCCTGCTCTATAACATGCTGTCTGCAGATTGTACTGCATTTTCATGGTGACAGGTTCCCTTTAAGCGCTGTACAGTAGATTACTTCTGCAGTGAAGGTGGTAGCAGCACCGGTTACATAATGCCCTGTGCAGCCCCTTCATTTGCCACAGAGTCTGGTACTGAATATAGTTAGTAAAATAGTACTAATGCACACTAAAACTGACTTTAATGGTATAGCAAAAATCCAAAATATTTATCTGTAACATATAAGACTGCTTTATGCAACAGTTTTAATTCATACACACTCCTTGTATCACCGGATGAGAAGCAGCTAGTTCTTTATAAGGGAAGCTATTACTACATAACGTAGAAATCAGAAAAGCAGCCGTTCTATTTCTACTGCACTGACAGGACGGTGCTAACATTTAGATATAAAAGGAAGCAATCTCACAGCTTCAAAATGTAAAAACATTCAGATATAGGCCAGCCTCCCCACTGGGACTCAGACCAGCGTTAAGCTTCCTCGTGCCCTTGGTCAGAATGACCTTGTGCTACTATTTCAAGGCACATTTACTTACAGAAACACACGCCTCCAATGCACCATTCTGCAAGCTCAAAATGGTATCCTAAAACTAAATCTTGAAAACCCCATGCTGCTAATGAGATTTTTAGTGAGAACCTGCTTACAACAGCTGGAAAAAAAATAACACTCACAGCTGAATTCAATTTTGGATTAATGTGTAAATTTAGATTTGTTTGCTCATTTTGGCAGAAATAAGACACATAGGCCCAGCTTTGTCAAAGCTTTTACACAAAAAAGTGGTGTAAAAGTTTTGAAAAGTCTCAATTTTTTGCACGCCTTGGAGTTGGGCCAAGATTTTGTGACTTGGCGTTTTCACATTAGTTTCTCCCAGCTGCTCTGAAATGGGTAGAGCTGGGTCGAGACAAGGGTTCCGCGTCTAATTCAAGATGAGCAGTGGCATTCCATACTTTAGAAATCTCACTCCAGTCCCAGGCTGGAGTAAGGCCTCTGGCGTAGTGCACTGACGCGCACACCACTTATCACATGCTCCAGAGTCATAAAGAGGTGAAAGTCTAATTCCACCACGCAAGACTCATGAGAAAATGGTCAGTCTTAATTCTGAGCCGTAATTTTTTCAGGCCAAAGTCAGAAGTGGATCCATCAAGAAGTAGTAAACATTCTTCATTTCATATTTCTTTTTAAATTTTAAATCAATATTTGCCATTGCATCAAAAGAACTTCACAAAAAAGAAATGAGGAATTATGGCATTAAAGGTTACACTAGTTTCAGAAAACTTTCCATAAATCAATAGTGTATGCAAATATAAGAAACTTTGTAATATACTACCAGATAAAGTAGTGTCTTTCCCTACTTATAAGTACCTTCCACTACCTCAGCCACTGAAAAACTGCTAACATTTAGCTGTTGTATTAAAACAAGACTGTTCGTTCACTGAGGAAACAAATTACAGCTGCTTATTGAACTCCATTTGGGGAGAGATTAGAGTAAGGGAACAGAGGGAAAACACACCCATGTTGATACTTCCTAGTAAGTATTCATCTCAACCTAGGGTTGGATTCACAGTTACACTGCTCATTACTGCAGAACACTATACTCCACTTACTGCTGAACATGTATTACATAGAAGGGGGTGGACAAGCCTACTCATGTCTCTGTGTATTGGAAATCATGCAGAGGTCAGTGATGAATACAAGCCATACAATGGCCAGACATGTTGCCATTCCTCATGCACACGCATGATAGCTTATTCTGAAAGGTCACCTGAGAAGTCTAGTTTCTATAAAGTGTACCAGACAAACAATTGTCTATGGCATAGAATTTGCGTGCTCTATGTGGGCTCTGTAATAATTCTACTTTTAGCAGCTTGCTCCTATAATCTCCATCAGCTTATTTCATAGCAGGCCATGTTAATAACTGGCCTTCTAGATAGAGGCGGAACCTGTCAGGTGCACAATCAAAACTCCAGCTAAGGCTGGTTTCACATTTGTGGTTGTGTCCGCAGCGTTTCTGCCACATACATCCGCATGTGTCAGGTGTACCTATTTTTAACATGGTGTATGCAGGGACATGCGTTTGCATACGTTTGCGTATGGTTGCGTCATTTCGCGGTGTGTGGCGGGGCGCAGCGAACGCATCATGTTGCATTTTTTGCGGCGTCAAATATCCGCAGTCATCTGCATGCGGATAACTGCGGATGAAGTGCGTAAAAAAACCCCCTGCATTACCATCTATGGGAACGCAAGCGTACGCAACATGCGCACACTTTGCGTACGCCAGAATTTACATATCCACACCCATTGGGCGTGGCTTGTGTAAAAAAAAATTGCCTGGAAATAGCACTGGCCTATCCAACGCAACCGCATTAGCATGTGCTTGCATGCATTTAGACGATATGCTGCGGACCCAACCGCAAATGTGAACCTAGCCTAAACTGTACAAAGTATGCTAGAAATCAGTCATCATGTGACATATATATATATATTTTTATTTTAGTTATCTATTTACACCAGTAAATGTAGTAGATGAGCATTTCTATAAATGCTAATACCAAAAGAATTGCAATTGTGAAGCCATCTATCACGACTACATGGTGACATATAATACGGACTTTCATGGGCATCATTACACAAGGTAAGTGACTGGTCTAAAGCATATACTGGCCAAACAATAATCCCTTAAAGGGCTGACAATATATAGGTAGCATTATGGCATTTATGAATAATGTATGTGCCCTAAATGAACAGGCATCCATTTTCATATTGATTAGCTGGCAGACAGAGGTGATCTACATCAGTATAATCTCCAAAGTCATGGAGACGTTCCTGCAGATGCTTTCATTACTCATTGCACAGCGGGGGCAGGAATAGGATTCTTTGGGTAATGTCGATTGCTAACATTTGAAAAGCCACACATCACTTTTGGGCAGATTTTCTCAGCCAATGGAATGCATTGAATGCAGAGGGCGGTCACACCAAATACTGATGTGATTTCAATTTCTCCTTTATGCATTCACTTTGCATTTTGTGAAATGATTAAAAAAAATCTACAGAGTCTGAAGCATTATGGGAAATACACGTTGCTGTAAATGAGACTATTAGGGGACCACATCAGACCACAAAAAATAGCCAGTATAGCAAAAGGTGTACACAGGGTATAGACAAAAGCCTCAACAATTCTCTATCTTCTTTTGTTAGGCTATAGTCTTTTAACCCCTTCGTGACCAGGCCAAATTTTACCATTCTGACCAGTGTCACTATATGTGGTAATAACTCTGGAACGCTTCAATAGATCTCAGTCATTTTGAGACTGTTTCTTTTTTTTATGTGACAAATTGTACTTTATGTGGCTGGTAAATTTGTGTTAACATTTTCTGCATTTATTCATAAAAACATCAGAAAACTGACACAGAATTCTAAAAATTAGCCATTTTTAAACTTTGAATGATTATCCCTTTAATCCAGATAGTCATACCACAGAAAAGAGTTATTAAACAACATTTCCCTCATGTCTGCTTTACATCAGCACTGATTTTAAATTATTATTTTATTAAGGTGTTAGAAGTATCAATTTTTCAAGGAAATCTACAAAACTTTTTTTTTTTTTTAGGGACCTATTCAGTTTTGAAGTGACCTTGGGGGACCTATATTTTGCAAAATCCCCAAAAGTTATACCATTTTAAAAACAGCACCCATCAACAGATTCAATACTGCTGTCAGGTAGTTTATTAACCCTTGGGGTGCTTCTCAGGAATTAATACACAGTGGCATGACAGGAAGGAAAAATGTTATTTTTACCACCAAAATGTTGGTAACTTTTGAACAGACCCCTGTAGCCGGCAGACTCTAGAGCCATTATTTTGGCCATGAATTGTCATGGCAAACATGAGAACCACACAATCATGATCTCAGAGTGCCGATGGGGTTAAAGATAACCACAAAACTGTAGGAGAGATCAGTGCAAATAGGGTCTTATCGGTAGAAAAGCAGCTGCAGCGAATCCACTGGTCATCAAGCGACCGTCAGACATTCGACTGCAAAGGGAGTCAGTGGACAAATCCTGCACATGTGGTTTGCCCTGAAGAAGCAGTTATATACTTCAAAATGCGTTGAAATGAACCACCACCTTACTGTACCATACTAGGATATACGTTTCCATTCTGTCGGCAGCTAAGATTTTTTCCACTAAAACCCTTTGCTGTCTGATGGGGTTAAAGAGGAAGCCCCTACCCTCTCTGTTAGCCATCTACATGCTGCAGTCATTATTAACAGCAGAATCTAAGGGGTTTAAAAAATCATGGTTGGTGCCAATACAAATTGAGGCTGATGCATCAAGGCGTCAATTGTAGTGTATAGCTGAGAGCTGCGGCATTTTCACACATCGGGATGCTATTGTCTGATGTGTGAGGTTAAGAATAATATAAGGGGTTAATATTAAGCAGGTTTGCAGGAAACAAGTTGCTAGAGAGGCTTCGGTGTTACGTTCGAGGCCGTGAAAGTGTTAAATTCATTTTAGATGCTATAACACTATGTGTGTGCAGAATACAACTTCCATGTCTTCTATATCACTCTCTCACCTAACAGAGTGACATCTCTTCCATCCTGGGGCTATGAGCCAGATGGCTGAGCAGCAGGAAAAACGGCTCAGATTTTTGAAATGCTCAGGAGGCAAAGAGTTGCAGGAGTAAGCACGATCCGCAGCATAAGACAGGTAACAGTGTAAAACCTACTCCTTAACATGCCATAAAACACAGCACAAAGGGATGCAAAGCAATTCAGAGAGAAATCGCTGCCTCGCTATTTTTTACAAGCAACTAACATTTTCTCCTTCTCCGAAATACATCCATAGTGAATGCCACAGACCATACAGATACAGGACGTGATTTTCACAACCAGAAAGAACTAGATCAGGAAACCGAAAGAGGAGGATTTAAATGGCAAAAAATTTATGAGAAAAAAAAAGTAAAAAAAAAAGGATGTCAACATAGGCCATTAAGGTGTTTCTAAAGGCTGGATGGAAGCTGCGTTCTAGAATTGCTGCTGGCTGCGAAGCCTGGCACTAATGAATAACTAAATTATGCTTAATTACACTACCTACTGAAGATACAGACCAATGCACGGCATCTTCTCTTCTACCCGTATCTGCTCGCTGTTCATGAATATCAGAACCACAGCCTATTGCTTCATGGCCCGCAACCAATTTACATTGTGAAAATTTGTTCTTTCAACAGTAATTTGTTGGTGGTTTCCAGGTAGAAAAAGAAATGCATAACTTTGAAGCAAATAAAAAATGAAAAAATAGAGAAAGGCTGTAGGACTTATCACTCCAAACAGTAATCAAAGCAGCTATTCGCAAATAAAAAAAATCTCAAGTAATTACAGTATGTAACGGGTGAAAATAAATTGCATTAATAGGTGCATTGTGTACTACGGCTTTTGAGTGATCAAAACTACTGAGCAATTAGTGAGAGACATAATGAGGAGCATAATTACGGCTCTGTACACCTGTCCAGTTATCATGTGTAATGGATCCAGTACTTAACAATAAAACAACTGGATCGGGTACAAACTGAGCAAACGCAGGTGCATGCTCTGGTTTCCATGTTGCGTTACTTCTCACTACACAGCAAATGACATTCAGATTTGATCCACTAGCTAGGTTTTTTGGGGGGCGCCAGTCTTTTTGATACAGCACAAAGGGAAACTGATGACATTTTAGGACATTTCGGTCCCCTTTGAATTGATCCAATATTGGTTCCGTTGACTTCTGTTTTTCTTATCCCAAAACAGATTAAAAAGAAAAATACCAGTAAATAAAGGAAATATCATCTGGATATGTGAACAGAGCCTAAGAAGAAGACTCATTAAAATACCCTCAGAATGGATTTAAAGATTGCCTACTGCAGACTGGAATATGGTTTCTTACGGTCATCCAGGCTGCACCCTTTTTGTGCTCTTTTGGCCGCTCATGACTACTCACATCTCTTCCTATTGCTTTAAAGTTCTGGTTCCTAGTGATTATTCATCAGCGCCTAAATGACGCATTGATAACAAGATGACTCAGTCTTAAGAAGTCTCATGTCACAGCAGCGGCACTGCCTCACTTATCAGTACGGAGAGAACACAATCCTGGAGAGGTCACCGGTGACCGCCCAAATGTCAGTGCGCCAGGCTGCTCTTCTATCATGGTCCTGCCTGGATCAGACAGCCCGGACAACCAACAGCCATCAGACCGCTAACACCTTTCCTCTATGCCTCGTTTTATTCATTGCCCGTGTCAGGGGTCATACTAAATACCTGTGGGGTCTTCTCTCAGCCTAAGGACAAACACCTGGCTTGCCAGACATATATTGAGCAGAAAGGTTTTCAGAAACTAACTGAACGTTAGTGCGAATGAGGCAGATTTGATTTGTTAAAGGTCTTGACATTTATTTGCGTGCTCCTGCATGCATATTCAATTCTAGGTATAATGGCTACATTTGCTTTGAGTTTCTCTATATCTATCAGTGAATATATTAACATTTTGAGCGCTGCTCACCTTTTAAAGTAAATACATCCACACTTAATATGCTATCAGTTAAGCAAAGCTCCGTACTGGATTAATCTCAGCATTGAGCAAAAATGGAACACACGCTGGGGATTAATATTTAAAGTAACAGTCCATGCAAAAATGAGATCTCACTTCAGATAGAGCAGAAGAGCCATGACTGACATAAAAATTCACATTATTAGAGTGCTGTCATAACTCAAAGGGCGCTGGGCTCTACGTTGTCATGATTTACGGTAGAGCCTGAAAAAGCAACGCCACGGACAGAAAAAAATTAAAGCCATTTCTGCTGGCTGTTGTGGGGCGAGATGCTATGGTTTAGGCTTCATATGCCAGGACGAATCTTCCTACGTAGACATGATAAATGCACCATTACAGTGTGTATATGCAACATATTATTGGAATGAAGCCATGTTGGTAGATCAATCAATTTTACAACCTTATTAAAAATATCATTTTATAGTGATCAATAATGCAACAGTGGGAGAATATATATGTATTATACAAACAAATATACATACGCACTCCTCAACATTGAAATTGCAACACCAAGAAAGAAAATTAGTGGAATTATGGCGATCACAAGATCAATAAACATAAGTGACAAAAAGAATGGAAATAAAATATCTAAATTTATTCTGTACTTATTATGAGCGCCAGGCACAGAATTACATGCACTTTGGCTGTTATTGATGAGATTCATTATTTGTTGGCCAAGGAACCATCAGGAACCACTGCTGGCGGCTTTCTTCGCAATTGTCAACCAGTGGTAACACAGATGTGCTCAATGAGAGACAAGTCCAGAGAAGCTGCAGTCCATGGTAGAACATACCATAATCCTGTGAGTAGTACTGGTGTGACGTTCCCTCATGAAAGACTCTTCAGGACGATCCAGGTTCTCTAACAGCTCAGTATTAAATTGATTTGGTGGTGGAACCTGTGGTACAGACATGTTTCAAAAGCGTCTGAGCAAGTGTTTTTCAATACAACAGTGCCAGGCCGAAAGTTGTATGCTACTGTGAGCAGCCTGTGTTGTCGAAACGTGCTACCATGGGATGCACTTTCTCTAAATTTATCAAGCATGACAGGGAAGTCATTGGTCGACAATTGCAAAGGGAGTTGCCAGCATAGGATCTTTATTTTTTTCTACATTTTGGAACAACCTCACTGCTAAGTTCCTTAAAAAACAATGTACATGCATTGTTGCTCTGATGCTATCTTGAAGGCAACCTGCTTGAAGGCCATCGCTGCTTGCTGCTGTCTGATGTGTCCTCTGTCAGTGACATTCAGACAGCAGAGGGAGCGGTGACGTGGTTAGTGCGCGCCGTGCCCTCTGCTGCCTGAACGTCACTGACAGATGACGTGGCAGATAGCGGTGAGCAGCAATGGACACAGGACAGGTGAATGTCTCAGGTGCCGGGTCCTGAGCCAGCAGCAACATCGGCACATGACACCCAGCGACGGAGAGGTGAGTATATCATTTTTATTTGCAGCGGCAGCATATGGGGCATAATGTATGGAGCATCTTATGGGGGCAGCATATGGGGGCATGATATATGGAGCATCTTATGGAGGCAGCATATGGGGGCATGATATATGGAGCATCGTGTGGAGGCAGCATATGGGGGCATGATATATGGAGCATCTTATGGAGGCAGCATATGGGGGCATAATCTATGGAGCAGCTTATGGGGGCAGCATATGGGGGCAGCATATGGGGACATAATATATGGAGCAGCATATGGGGCCATAATCCATGGAGCAACATATGGGGGAATAATATATGGAGCAGCATATGGGGGCATAATCTAAGGAGCAGCATATGGGGGCATAATCTATGGAGAAGCATATGGGGGTACAATGTATGGAGCATATTATGGGGGCAGCATATGGGGGCATAATATATCTCGGAGCAGCATATGGGGCACAATCCATGGAGCAGCATATGGGAGCAGCATATGGGGGCATAATCTATGGATCACCTTATGGGGAAGCATATGGGGGAATAATCTTTGGAGCATCTTATGAGGCCATAACCTTTATGGAGCAGCATATAGGGCATATTATTCTAGGGAGCATCTCATGGGACCATTACACTGGTCAACAGCATTTTTGGTGCCAAAGATATTTCATCGAATTTAGGGTATTTTTGGGGTGCTGATTCTGAATATGTCATCAGTTTTGCCAGATTGGCTCAAGTTTTTGAGATTTTTGGTATCTTATTTATAGCACTTGTTGGTAAATGCGACGCATCATCTCATTAATTTCTTTGGATTAGTACTTGAACTGAGCAGTTCTCAATATAGTTTTGTGTTAATTAGTGTTCTAAAAGTTTGTTCATAGCTTGATTTTTGCACTAACTTTATGTTGTTGTCTGTTTTCCAGTGAAAAGCATGAACTCATCAAGAAGAAGTTGTCTTAACGATCCAGACTCATTCTGTTACATTTGTGGTGAATACACACTGCCAAAACATAGAAGAAACATAACAGACTTCGTAAAAAAAGTGTATTTTGCCTATTTTGGGGTTATGCTTGGGGACCAAGACAAGTTTTGGGCACCACACATAGTGTGCAAAGCATGTATCGAATTATTACGAAAATGGAGCAAAGGACAAAGAAAAAGCTTCAAATTTGGTGTTCCAATGGTGTGGAGAGAGCCAAAAAATCATCATGATGACTGTTATTTATGGTAAACACAGGTACAGGCACATCTTCACAATGAGGGACAGGCCTTCTTGCAGATTCCATGTTACTCCCATTTTCGTTTCTTATGCTTATTGAATCCTTGCACTTGCACTGCACAGAAATAACAGTCATCATGATGATTTTTTGGCTCTCTCCACACCATTGGAACACCAAATTTGAAGCTTTTTCTTTGTCCTTTGCTCCATTTTCGTAATAATTCGATACATGCTTTGCACACTATGTGTGGTACCCAAAACTTGTCTTGGTCCCCAAGCATAACCCCAAAATAGGCAAAATACACTTTTTTTACGAAGTGTGTTATGTTTCTTCTATGTTTTGGCAGTGTATATTCACCACAAATGTAACAGAATGAGTCTGGATCGTTAAGACAACTTCTTCATGATGAGTTCATGCTTTTCACTGGAAAACAGACAACAACATAAAGTTAGTGCAAAAATCAAGCTATGAACAAACTTTTAGAACACTAATTAACACAAAACTATATTGAGAACTGCTCAGTTCAAGTACTAATCCAAAGAAATTAATGAGATGATGCGTCGCATTTACCAACAAGTGCTATAAATAAGATACCAAAAATCTCAAAAACTTGAGCCAATCTGGCAAAACTGATGACATATTCAGAATCAGCACCCCAAAAATACCCCAAATTCATTAAAATATTTTGGACACCAGAAAAAAAATTTTTTTTCGTTGACCTGTGTTATTAACCTTTGTGCAGCATTATATGGGGTGTATTTTGTATGGAGCATCTTATGGGGCCCATCATGAACTGCATGGAGCATTATATGGGGCTCCTGATTCAATATGGCTATTGAAAAACATTTATCCTACTGATGTCTCAATTAATTTTACTTTTATTGGTATCTATTTTTATTTTTGAAATTTACCAGTAGCTTCTGCTTTTTCCACCCTAGGTTTATACTTGAGTCAATAAGTTTTCCCAGTTTTTTGTGGCAAAATTAGAGGGGTCGGCTTATACTCGGGTCGGCTTATACTCGAGTATATACGGTAACTTATTTTTTAAAAGCATTCTTACTTTGCAGCAATATTGTCACACCTGCCTAAAGATTTTGCACAATAAATACTAGAATACATAACATACTTAATATATAACATATGCCTATGTGAACAAGCACATTTTAGCATACTGTATTAAATAAAAAAATGACAGCATCTCCTGTAAGAAGACCATTCACAGAATACAGGGTGTTGTAAAAGCTGAGAATAGGAATGCAGTAAAAGTTCGATTTCATGTAACATTACAAGAATATAGAGAAAGATATCAGATGTGAAAGAGCAATGCCAGTGAGTAGAAAGTCTTTCTGGTTCACAAGAAGTCTACATATTTTGAGGAACAATGGCAGTTAAGAAGCAAAAAGTCCTTCTGGTTCACAGGAATTTTACAATTTGTGAGCAAAAATGTCTACATCCTGTAATATGGCTGCCGGACGGGTCCTTGAGGGGAGATCTATATCATCGTGGTGGGTAGCTTTTGGTGGGGTGAGCTCGGAAAGCATGCTTCAGCACATATAGTGCTGAGAGTTATTAGGCAATTCCAGGGCCGGGTTTTATGGGCAGACAAAACAGATGTGTTAACGACTGCTCACATATCCCCACCCCAGGGGCGTGGTTAGTATCTCTTGGTGGAGCTGGACTATGCTATACGGTACCTGGAAGCCATACCACTTTGAAACTCCTCCAAGAGTATAGCCCGGGAGTTGGTCCACACCTTTTCAAAAACGGGGTTGACTAAGGAGATCCTAACAAAGGGACCCCATTCATGTCAAAAGGTGATAAGTGAATTGTGCAAAACCCTGCAAATCACACAACTATGGATCTCAGTCTATCATCCACAGACCGATGGCTCTGTGGAAAGATGTAATAAAACCTGGAAGGCCATGTTGAAGAAGGTCGTAGAGGACAACCAGAACTGTCTATTGACGTACCTGCTGTTCTCCATCAGAGAAGTCCCACAAACCTTTACTGGAGTCAAACCTTTTGAACCCTTGTACGACCGACACCCCCGTAGACTCCTGGATGTAGCGAAGGAGACATATTACCGGAGTGTGGCCCAGATGCAAGAGAGGATTGTCGAGGTGATGCCCATCATGAGAGAACACCTCCCCAAAACAGTCGAGGGTGTACAATAGGTCAGCGAGGGTGAGACACTTCGACCCTGGGGATTGAGTACTGGTGTTGGTAACTAGAGCAGAAAATAAATTCCTGGCCAAGTGGCAGGGCCCCTAAGAAATAGCTGAAAAGGTTGGAGATGTCAACTATAAAGTCCACCAACCAGGAAGGAGGAAACCCTACCAGGTACACCACGTTAACCTGATAATGCAATGGAAAGGTAGGGAGCCCGTGGAAGCTCCGTGTTTGGTGGCTAAGCCTAAAGCTGATGTGGAGGAAGTTAAGGTGGCAGAGACAAAGTCATGTGCCCAAAAGCAACAGTGCCAAGAGTTGCTACATCGGAACAGAAACCTGTTCTCAGAACTACCAGGTTGTACAAAGATCATAGAGCATAAGGTTCTGACGGAGCCTCATGTCAGGGTCAACATGAAGCCATATTCCCAAAGCCCGAAGAGAGGTGATCTCGAAAGCGGTGAAGTGGATGCTGAGCATGGAAGTCATTGAAGAACCAAGAGTAGCTGGTCCAGTCCAACTGTTTTAGTGCCAAAATCAGATGGATAAAAGTGGTTGTGCAATGACTATAGGAAGCTGAATGAGGTCTCTATATTCGATACATACCCAATGCCTTGTGCCGATGCATTACTTGAGAGGCTAGGGTCGGCTTGGTACATCATAACTACCCTCGACCTTACAAAAGGGTTTTGGCAAATTCCCATGTCCCAAGACGCCAAGGAGAAGACTGCCTTCTCAACGCCAGATGGATGCTTCCAGTACACAAGGATGCCGTTTGGGTTACAAGGAGCTCCAGCCACATTCCAGAGAGCCATGGATCGGATCCTAGCTCCCCAAAAGAGGTACGCAGCAGCCTAACTGGATGACATGGTGATCTTCAGCCAGGATTGGGGAAGCCATCTGAGCAAAGTCCAGGCGATACTTGATGCTCTATGAAGAAATGTGCCATGGGAATAGAGGAAGCTAAATACTTGGGCTATTTGGTAGGCAGGGGTGAAACAAAACCCCAAAAGTTGAGGCAATCCAGAGTTGGCCACAACTCCTTTCAAAGAAGCAGGTAAGAGCATTCTGGGCACTGTGGGCTATAACCGTTGCTTTATCCCAAACTTCACCATGATAACTGCTTCTCTGACGGACCTCCTTAAAGGGACAAAGTCGGCTAAGTCTAAGTGGTCTCCAGAAGCTAAGAAACTGAAGCTAGCTCAATTTAAACAGCCAGTGCTGGTAGCACTGGATTTCTCCAAGGACTTTGTGGTCCAGACCAATGCGTCAGATGTCGGGCTGGGCACTGTCTTATCACAAGAGGTGAGCGGGGAAGAGCACCCCATAACGTATCTGAGTTGTTATCCTGAGAGAATTACTCCATAGTGAAAAAGGAATATTTGGCCATCAAGTTGGTGTTGGACACTCTTAGGCAGGAAGTTCAGACTAGTGTCAGACCATGCCCCACTGAAGTGGATCAGGGAGAAGAAGGGGAAGAGTGCCAGAGTGACCAGGTGGTTTCTAGTACTTCAGGATTTTAACTTCCATGTGGAGCATAGGCCAGGAAAACTGAATGACAATGCTGACGCTTTGTCGAGAGTCCACTGTTTGAGGGGCGAAGGTGCCAATCCCCCCAGCTTTGGGCAGAGGAGGGTATGCAAGATGGCCGTCGGATGAGTCCTTGAGGAGAGATATGCATCATCGAGGTTGGTAGCTTTGGGGATGCGAGCTCGGAAAGCATGCTTCAGGACATATAGTGATGAGAGAGTTATTAGGCCATTTCATGGCCAGGTTTTATGAGCAGTCAAAGGAAATTGGTGGGAATGATTGCTCACAAATCCCCATCCCAGGGGTGTGGTTTGGCACATAAAATGGAGACCGAGTGTCTCATTCAGTGTCTGGAGATGTGTGGATCTCCTCTATATAGGGCTGTGCCAAGGCCTAAAGAATTAGACACTATCCTGAGCAGACACACCAGCTATATTGTATGAACTTTTTACTTTGTGTTTTCACTTTATGCCAGAAAAGGCTGTTCTTTTGTTTGGTTCCCTGAGCGGTTTATGCAGTCTTAATAAATCTGCCTGGACATTTCAGCAATACCACTTCCTGTGCCTACCTCAACTGCAGCTGAGTGAGTACAAACCTCTACAATTCTTTGAGGAACAATGCCAGCAGCTGAAAGCTCTTCTGTTTCACAGGAAGTGTACATCTTGTAAAGGACAATGCCAATGAGGCAGCTGAAAGCCCTTCTGTTTCACAGGATATCCACTTAGTGGATTTTTTTCCTCCCAGCACATGCATTTCAGAGAATCGCATGTAAACTTTTGTCACCGTCGGCTCCTGCTTGCCTCACAAGAAAAAAAAAATGTATATTCCTAGAACCCAACTACTACATGATGTGAGGTACAAATTTAGGAGAAAAAAGGGAGCAAACGAATCCAAGTAGTATAAAAATATCAAAATCCTTTATTAAATGCGAGCACAGACAATATATATAAATAACCAGCAAAGTTGCAGATGACATACAGACACCAATATTAAGAAGGCAGGTGGGGGAGAAAAAAAAAAAAACTGCACCTGTATATAACATCAGCCAGGATAGTTTGTAAAATATGCTGACACAAGGGCTGTTACAAATGCCAAATAATCGCCATATAGGCTGGACAAAATATCCTCAGGGCAACCAGCCGATGTGTAATCAGGCAATAGGGCTAATGACGGCAAGCAGAATCCATAACATTCATCATAAGTTACATCATATATCAGTGACAGTCATATGGAAAAAGCTTACCAGGTGGTGCACAGTTACCCCCAGCCGTGGAACAAACCTCTGACGTACGTTTTGCGCTCAGGAGGTGCTTTCTCCATTGTTTTTCAAAGCGCCTGTTGAGCGTTAAACGTACGTCGGAGGTTTGTTCCACGGCTGGGGGTAACTGTGCACCACCTGGTAAGCTTTTTCCATATGACTGTCACAGATATATGATGTAACTTATGATGAATGTTATGGATTCTGCTTGCCGTCATTAGCCCTATTGCCTGATCACACATCGGTTGGTTGCCCTGAAGATATTTTGTCCAGCCTATATGGCGATTATTTGGCATTTGTAACAGCCCTTGTGTCAGCATATTTTACAAACTATCCTGGCTAATGTTATATACAGGTGCAGTTTTTTTTTTTTTTCACCCCCACCTGCCTTCTTAATATTGGTGTCTATTTGTCATCTGCAACTTTGCTGGTTTTTTATATATATATTGTCTGTGCTTGCATTTAATAAAGGATTTTGATATTTTTATACTACTTGGATTCGTTTGCTCCCTTTTTTCTCCTAAATTTGTATGTTTATGGAGCGGAACATATTATTATTATGGCGGCTTATTTCCATGGATTGCCGCATTGTGTTTTGTTGAAAGTAATGGGCTCATGTTTATTTCTAATAATGTGAGGTACTCTTATCAAGAAAAAGATACCCCCTTCCCCCATGCCACTGACGAATTTAGAATTTGGGCACAAGGAGCAGCAAAGCCTGACAGTGGGGGACGTGCCAAAAGTGCAAGCAAACAATACACTTTTCCCCAGACTATTTCTGTAATATATAACAGTTCTGTGTTCTACAAAACATTCAAAAGTGTTGAATATTCACAGAAACCATGCTAACCTACTTAACCCATTAAGACTCCCGCAGTGATTGGTTGAATTTTATTATAGGATTGAGGTTCTATAACTGAGCAATATAAATGTAAATATTCACCACATACTGTATAAAATGTTATTCAGGCAATTACTTGCATAATCTGCAAGATTTGATTGTAACTCAATAATATTCATGTGGAAATTGGCTTTGAAGTGGTTGTAGATCTTCAGACAGAAAATGCTATATAAATGCAAATGTATTACTTCATTGTATCTGATTTTACTGTAAATGCTTTTGTATTGTCCGTTAATAAGTTCAGACAAACAAGTGGGCAAACAGTACAGCGCAAAATGCCATTTGTTTTCTCTCCAACAAGCCAGACGTGTACCAGCAGCAGAGACGCTTTACCTCGGCCAAGCACTATGTGCTTTTCAAATTGATTTTCTTCAAGAGAAATGTAGTAGATCACATAATAGTAACGAGTATTCTGCTAGTTGTGAAGAGCAATACATACAAATCATATCAATAGCCTACTGATTATTCAAGGTCTGTCTAAAGTACAGCTATAGTGAGACTTTGACAAATGGTGGGTGGGCTCTGACTAGTGGGAAAGTGGAAAGAGGCAGCGGTGACTACTGGGAAAGTGGAAAGAGGCAGCGGTGGCTACTGGGAAAGTGGAAACAGGCAGCGGTGACTACTGGGAAAGTGGAAACAGGCAGCGGTGACTACTGGGAAAGTGGAAAGAGGCAGCGATGACTACTGGGAAAGTGGAAAGAGGCAGCGATGACTACTGGGAAAGTGGAAAGAGGCAGCGGTGACTACTGGGAAAGTGGAAAGAGGCAGCGGTGACTACTGGGAAAGTGGAAAGAGGCAGCGGTGACTACTGGGAAAGTGCTGCAAAGCAAACATTGTGACTACTGGAGAGTTGGGGTGAAGTAGTCGCTGCGCTTAAAGAGCATCTGTTAGTAAGATGTACCCTACTAAGCTTTCTATATGGTCATGCAGGTCATAGTAGGTTGAATTGATATTTGGAAACCGAAGTCTGATTCCCGAGTAATCCATGTTTTTCTTGGGCTAAACTTCGCGTTTAAGCGTTTTTTTTTTCCATGCAAATTTTCAGCTGTTACAGTACCAGCAAAGCCTACAACATTTGAGAAATCTCCTGCACACACATGTTCAGATGGTCATATTTTGCAGTTTGTGTCTATGAGTCTGTAAGTATGTGGCAGAAGACTTCAGGCATCACAGTCTGTATACGAACCATGAAATACACCTGTCTGAACATGGCCTTAGTGTTTTAATTGATGATTCTGTTTTGCAGAAGCTGAAGTTTAATCAAATGTGCTAAATAGGTTACTCGGTTCACGGTGCCACCCACTGGTTTTGGACATCTTGCATCCTCCCTCAGTGGTGATTGACGGCACAGATTGCGTGGAGCGGGCACTCTGCAAAGTGTTCAGGCAAGTTAGCGCGGTCGATCATCAGTGAGGGAGAAGGGGGCATGCAAAAGCATTTGGTGGAACAGTGCACTGTGTGTGTTCGCAACACCAAGGACCCCAATTAACATTTTTGATTACATGTCAGTCCAGTTTCTTAAAAACAGAGGCAGCAATTTGGACACACAGCAAAAATTTTAAAAAGGGGCTTCCTCCTCTACAAGACTCTGAGCTTAGTTTATACTGTCAGTTTAGACTGCCAGAATCCATTTAATAAGTGCCACAATCAGGAGTGTAAAGGTAACGTTACCATTACAATACCCACTGTTCTATACTCTGGATCTGCCCCCAAACCATCTGCTTCCCCTTTTTCCCCTTAGTCTTCAAAGACAAATTTTTTGAAAGGGTGTTGCAGTTTCTAAAATCCATCCGAAAAGTCTCTTAAATAGCTTTGTTGTATTTTTTTTGCTGTCAAACCCGATAACACAGCCATGTTTCGGTTTACAAATGTAGCCTTCGTCCATGTTAACTGACTGTTCTATAATATCCATCATGCTTCACCTGTGACTTCAATTCATAGGCTTATGTAACAATGTCGCTGGCCCATTCAGCTTTAGAATCCACCGTAGGTGCTATGCCCATGGCCAGAAAAAAGCCTTTCCCACTAGATCCCTATAAATATACTTACACAGCGTACATTTTACAAAACCGCTTATTCTTCTCGAAGTATGTTCATAATAATGTATTTCTACAAGTCTTGGTCTGATATAGTGGGAGATTTTATCACAGAGTGTCAAAAAGACTAGTGGCTCTTTCTCGGCAGCCTGGGGAAAAGCCTACAGCTGGTGTCTTATGAGATATGTGCTCCTGGGCAGCAAACCTTTAAACCTCCACGTTCTGGGAGATACAAAACTTGATAAACATAATAGTCCCTGGATAGCAGTCCGTAGGACAGCGAGAGAATAAAGAGGTTATTTCATGTAAGCATGTTCCATAATAGAGGCAATCCAGCGCATGTATAGTTACGGAGATTGCAAAGTTCCCTGTAATACATCGAGCTTATATTCACTGTACACATTTTTGCCATAATGCCATACCAAAGGGGGTCAATGTATTAAAAGAGGAATCTGTCAAAATTCAATACGATCTATGGGCAGCATGTTGTAGAGCTAGCAAATCTGAGCAGATTCATATATAGATTCAGCATAACTTGCCATCTACGGAAAATGCTCTTAATCTTGGGTTTAGTAATCCAGTAGGTAGCCTCACAACTTTATTTTTACTCGTATACAGGAAAGACTGTCAATCATCGATAATGACCGCCCACCATACTCAAATCTCTGCAGGTTCAGGGTTTAGGTCAATAAATGACAAACCTATATACCAATCTGCTCAGCTCCTCCTGCCTAATAACATACTGCCGGCAGATCAAACCTGATTTTCAAAGTAACATGTTCCCTTTACAGACTCTGAAGTTTTTGTTGCTTAGTCATAAGAGGAAACTGGAATATAAACCTTATTTCCATTTTTCAGGATCTCTAGATGACCAACAACGTAAAACTATGTATGTTTTACTTATGATTAATACAAAAACACAGGGTCTTGTGTATGGTCATCAGCTTTTAGAATGAGCCGAATTCTAGTTCCATGGGTTAGTACACACCTATGAGATCTCTACCAAAAGCTCTGCTCTCCTAGGCACTTGCTACAGTATATCACTGTTGCTTCTATATGAAAAGGCAAGAAGCATAACTCAAATCAGCAGGAGATCATTTACAATATTTAGTACCAGCAGCCTGTATTCACAATGAAACAACCATATGAACATGCTTGGCTTTCATAAAAATCAATTTGGACTGCGGCAAAAAAATATAAACATTCGGAAAAAGGATGAGTCAATAAAACGTGATCCAAGATTTCCTTCTTCCAACAGCATTGAATGAAATACAATAAGACCTAACATCTTATGCTTTACATTAAAAACTTTATATTTAAATGTTGAGATGTCATTATGCAGCACGACTTTGAAGATCACTTTGATAGCTTTTGGGTCCCCAAGGAGCTCATTACTGGTATTTTGGTGGAGACAGCACTGCTGACAGATTCAGGCCCCCTTATTAAACATTTTCTTTAATAGAGGGCTCTCCGCAGACTTAATCATGCCATTTTCAAGCACAGCTAACAATATCAGTTGGCATATGGAAGATAAAGGCCTGATGGCGCCCTTCTGCAGAGGTTTCATTGGAGCCATGTTCCATTATAACAATGGACAGCGTTCATTATTTATTACTTACCAAGTCCTAAAAGATCAACGGTCATTTCTGGGGCTTTCTTTGGACTGGCTTTAACCTCTAGCTGTGGTTCTTTTTTCATTACCTGTGAAAAGAAGCAAAGCGCTCATTAATTAGGCTCTTAAAGTAACGTGCCAGCAGATTCCTGCTCTTCTGGCAGGTTTAATAGAGTTTATCACACTTGTTAGAAGCATTTTCAAAACTCTAACACATATAATACACTTATAAAGGATACCAGTTGAGAAACATAACAGCTGCCAAGTAATAGGAGAAGGCAATTCTCAACAAAGGCCAACATTAATTCAATATTTTATTAGCATGTCAATCATTGACAGTTTGTGATGATATTTTTTTGCTAACATCAAGTATGCCTAGTAACCTTATTTCTAAGAATAGGGAAAAGAAAAAGTCAACATGACAAGTCATCCTGTATAAGTGTGAATAGATACATGTGGAACATTTAAGGTGTCAATACACCCTCAATAGCTATCGGCCGAACACTCATTACCTATTTCTTAGGCTGTGTGCACACGCTGCGGATTCCGCTGCGTTTCCGCAGCGGTTTTGGCCGCTGCGGACCCGCAGCAGTTTTAGCTGCGGTGTACAGTACCATTCATTTGAATGGGAAAAAAAAAAACGCTGTGCCGACGCTGTGGAAAAAACCGCGCGGATTTGCTGCGGTTTTGAATCCGCAGAAAGAATTGCATGTCAATTCTTTCTGCGGAAACCGCTGCGGGTTCCTATCTCCACCATTGTGGAGATAGTGAATCCGCAGGACCAAACCGCAGGCAAAACCGCAGATAATCCACAGGTCTTTGGACCTGCGGATTATCTGCGGTTTTTGCAAAATCCGTGCGGATTAATCCGCAGCGGAATCCGCAGCGTGTGCACGTACCCTTACATCAGCGAGTATGCAGAGTATGGCAGATCAGCATGCATGTGTTTTTAATGAGAAAGGACTAAGCAGCTGACAGACATCTGCAGAGGCTTTTTTTTTTTTACTACACACTTTATCTGAGATTCCTATAGATGATTAAGTCATTGGAAAACTGGGAAAATCAAAGCTTCCCAGAGGTCTTTTAGGGGAATGAAATTTATGATATATATATATATATATATATATATATATATATATATATATATATATATATACACATACATACATATACACATACACACACATAACCACACACATAACCACACACATACATACTAGCTGGCGTTGCCTGGGCATAGTAACCACCTGTGGTTAGTTATAACAAATTATAATGATTATATTGCACATAAAAACATTTCACATCATATGTTCAACACTACAGATTTGCAACACAAATTAACTAAACGATTACTCAAGTATTGATAGTATTTTATTTTCAACTCATTCAAGATTTTTGGTTTTTCCTTTTGGTGCAAAGATGAACAGATTTGTGGCAGTTCCAACTCTTGAACAGACCACGTAAAGTTGACCATGAGAAAAGCATGGAGATTGCAAATCGATCCCTACTACTTTCAAGGACTGTCCCTGAGCATTGTTAATGGACATTGCAAATAGCAGTTGAACTGGAAACTGGAGGCATTTAAAATAAAAAAACAAATCAGATGGAATGAGTGGAATTCTTGGAATGAAAACGTCCTCTCGTTTGGCACATCCTGTTTCTGAGCTGTGTATCTAACCCTATCCTGTGATAATGTTTGCTGAGCTGTGTACCTAATCCTCTCCTGTGTGATACTTTCTGCTGAGCTGTGTATCTAATCCTATTGTATGTTACTGACTGCTGAGCCATGTATCTAATCCTATCCTGTGTGATACTGACTGCTGAGCAGAGTATCTAATCCTATCCTGTGTGATACTGACTGCTGAGCAGAGTATCTAATCCTATCCTGTGTGATACCGTCTGTTGAGCCGTGTATCTAATCCTATCCTGTGTGATACTGACTGCTGAGCCGTGTATCTAATCCTATCCTGTGTGCTACTGACTGGTGAGCCGTGTATATAATCCTATTCTGTGTGATACTGTCTGATGAAGCAGTGTATCTAATACTATTCTGTGTGATACTGTGTGCTGAGCTGTGTATCTAATCCTATCCTGTATGATACTGTCTGCTGAGCCGTGTATGAATTCCTATCCTGTGTTATACTGACTGCTCAGCTGTGTATCTAATCCTATCCTGTGTGATACTGACTGCTGAGCCATGTGTCTAATCCTCTCCTGTGTGATACTGACTGCTGAGCTGTGTATCTAATCGTATCCTGTGTAATACTGACTGCTGAGCCGTGTATCTAATCCTATCCTGTGTGATACTGGGCACCCCCTGCAGTCTGTGTCAGGGGGTGGTCTGTGTTGGCACGGTAATAAATTGTGTTATTTCCAGCTTTACAGAAGGACGATAACACCATAGAAATAAGAATAATAGGACAAATTGTTTGTTGAATTGGAACGCACGGGGTAAAAATTTCGCCTTACAACATAGTCTATGACGCTTTCGGTGTCCAGACGTGTGACTGTGCAAAATTTTGTGGCTGTAGCTGCGACGGTGCAGATGCCAATCCGGGACATACACACATACATACACTTTTTCCCCCATTATATGCCTAGGGTCAAAATTGTTTGGTGAATTGGAACGCGCGGGGTTAAAATTTCACCTCACAACATAGCCTATGACGCTCTCGGGGTCCAGATGTGTGACTGTGCAAAATTTTGTGGCTGTAGCTACGACGGTGCAGATGCCAATCCCGGACATATACATACACACACACACACACAACACACACCACACAACACACACAACACACAACACACACACACACAGCTTTATATATTAGATACTGAGTAAAAGTTTTAGACAGGTGGGAAAAATGCTACAAAGTAAAAAATGCTTTCATAAATAGGGGTTTATTTGTAGCATTTACAAAATACAAAGTGAATGAATGAAAGATCATTCCAAGTCAAAGTCAATATATGGTGTGACCACTTTTTAACTTTAACATAGCATAAAAGTACATTTGCACATAGCTTTTGAAGGAACTTTGCAAAGAAGTTGTTCCAAACATCTTAGAGAAGTAACCGCATTTAGTCTGTGGTTGTAGGCTTGCACAAATCCTTTTGTTTCTTCATGTAATACCACACAGACTCATTGTTAAAATCAAGGCTCTGTTGAAGCGGTATCATCATTTCTAGAATTCACTGTTCTTTGTGCTGAAGATCGTATTTAATGACATTGGATGCATGTTTAGGTTTGTTTTCCCACTCCAGACTATATCTTGAGCCAGTCCTCCCTATGAGGCTATTGAATACTCGATCCGCCTGTATATCTCAGCATTGAGGACAACACTAAGCCTTACCAAATCCCTAAACTGCAGCCACAAACTTGCATGGAACCTCCACCATGCTTCACTGTTGCCTGAAGATACTCAATATTGTACCGCACTCCAGCCCTTAAGAAAAAAAAACACTTCTGTTACAAATATTTAAAATTTTGGTTAGTCAGTCTAGAGAATTTGCTGTCATTGTTTTGCTCCACACTTTCTATGGTTTTTATGTGTAGTGGACTCACTTGGTCTTGTTTTCATCAAAGTTATGTTTTTTGACAGAAATTCTTCCATGAAGACCATTTCATGCCAGACCTCTAACAGTAGATGGGCGTTCCTGGGTCCCACTAGTTGCAGAGTTACGAGCTGATAGCATTGCTGGAACCTTTGTATTAGAGGGGATGCAAGCATGATGGGTCTCATCTATTGCACCAAGTTTCCTTGGCCGACCACTGCATATACAGTCCCGAATGTTGATCATTTCTTGGCGTTAATTCAAAAAGAATTTAAACAGAACATTTGAAAATCGTTGCCTGGGAGAGACTTTGTTGATGCAGTACCACCTTATGGCTTGTTGCAGTTTTCAGGCTTCCAAGACGTCCAAAGAGACCAGGAAATTAAGATGAATTTCCCATAAAGCCCTATCTAAATATCATGGCGTGTGTAGGATTAGCGATCTGTGGTTATTTCGCTAAGATGTTCGGAACAAGCTCCTTGCCAAGACCCTTAAAATACTGTGTACAAGTGTACGTAGAAGAAGTGTTGCTGTTCGAAGGCAAAGGGTGGTCATACCAAATATTGATTTGATCTAAATTTGTATTCCTTCATTTTGTTAATTGATAAAAACTAATAACACTTCTATTTTTTTTTAAAAAGCATGGTTATTTTCAGCATTTTTCCCATGTGCTTTAAACATTTGCACAACACTACAGGGTGGGCCATTTATATGGATACACCTAAATAAAATGTGAATGGTTGGTGATATCAACTTTCTGTTTGTGACACATTAGTATATGGGAGGGGGGAAAACTTTTCAAGATGGGTGGTGACCATGGCGGCCATTTTGAAGTCAGCCATTTTGGATCCAACTATATTTTTTCCAATGGGAAGAGGGTCATGTGACACATCAAACTAATTGAGAATTTCATAAGAAAAACAATGGTGTGCTTGGTTTTAACGCAACTTTATGCTTTCATGAGTTATTTACAAGTCTATGACCACTTATAAAATGTGTTCAAAGTGCTGCCCATTGTGTTGGATTGTCAATGCAACCCTCCTCTCCCACTCATGACACACTGATAGCATCACCACAGAAGAAATGCTAGTCTAAGGGGTCAGATTCCTAGTGGAAATGCTAGGGCCTGACACCCATAATGTGGTGGTGCACCATCTTGCTGGAAAAAACTCAGGGAGCGTGCCATCTTCAGTGCATAAAGAGGACAACACATCATCAAGTGGCAATTTCAGATATCCAGTGGCATTGAAGATTCCGTTGATGAAGAATGGCCCCATTATCTTTGTCCAAGCATTCCTACATGAACAGTTTCCTGGAAAGTGGATTGGTCATTGTGGGCCAGTTGAATGGCAACCAAGGTCTCCTGATCTGACTCCCTTAGACTTTTATCTTTGGGGTCATCTGAAGGCAATTGTCTATGCTGTGAAGATTCGAGATGTGCAGCATCTGAAACAACGGATATTGGAAGCCTGTGCTAGCATTTCTTCTGCGGTGTTGCTATCAGTGTGTGTGGGAGAAGAGGGCTGCATTGACAATCCAACACAATGGGCAGCACTTTGAACACATTTTATAAGTGGTCATAAACTTGTAAATAACCCATGAAAGAATAAAGTTACATTACAACCAAGCACACCATTGTTTTTCTTGTGGAATACTAAATAAGTTTAATGTGTCACATGACCCTCTTCCGATTGAAAAAAATAAAGTTGGATCCAAAATGGTCGACATCAAAATGGCCACCATGGTCACCAACCATCTTGAAACGTTCCCCCCCTCCCATATACTAATGTGCCACAAACAAGAAATTGATATCACCAACCATTCCTATTTTATTTAGGTGTATCCATATAAATGGCCCACCCTGTATATATATTTTGTAGATAGATTATGTAACTAAAAGAAAAATATAGATGTTGACACAGTACACTGTATGCAGAGAACGGCTCACATTAATTTTAGATGTATCCATAAGAAATCTGTAGAGGTGTGACGCGCAGTAATGTATATTGAACGGCAAGCACTGTACTCACATTTTAGAGTAACTGATTCTGTCTGACCGTACTATCACATGTGTAATTGCACGTTATTAAAGCACCATAATACTTCATGCTCATCTGCACAAGATATTTATAAATCTGATATGATCAATGCAATTTAAGGTACTTTGTTCACTATGAAGCATAATATATATATATATATATATATATATCTATCTATCTATCTTGCACTTTATCATTTATTTTTTATTTCTGTGAATTGAGAGTGTAATTGCAAAATAATGTAACACTGCTTTATACCGTACTTCCTTTTTTGCACTCAAACTGATTGAGAAAAGGTCAGTGAATCAAAACGTTGCTACTTGGGCTAATTAAAGTCCGCTTTTCATTGTACATATGGCTATCCAGAGATCTATATATGCATGCACTTTATTATAGTGTATACAATGGAATATATAAATTTACACAGAAGAGTATTCAGAAAATCTAAAATGAAATGTATATTAAAAATAAAGCACAACACAAAAAATTGCCTTAGCTTCCTATAAGGTGGCAAAATAACACCCTTAAAGGGAATCTGTCACCCATTTTTAGTGATATCATGTAAAGATGTCATTCAATTGTGTGTCATATAAGGATTCTATTAGGACTTTTGATTCCCCCTGACCCAACACCTTTGATGCATAAATACCTTTTTTATCTCGGTTGAGATGTATGTAAATTGCCGTGGTGCGGTCCGATGGGCGGGGCTTATTCGCCTTCCCTCCCTGTCTTGCTCTATGCATTTCTTTGTTGTTTTTCATGCGTTCACATAGTGTTTCCACGCTTGCGCATTGAAAAGGCCTCCGGCGCTTGCCCAACTGTGGGCAAAGCATATAAATCGGTACTGCGCATGCGCCGATATTTTTCAGCATGCATCTGGCGTCCAGGAAGAGTGTCCTGCATGTGAAGACTTCCGGGGCATAGATCGCACTGAAAAATACCAGCGCATGCGCAGTACCGATTATATGCTTTGCCCACAGTTGGGCAAAGCATACTGCGCAAGCGTGGAAAAACTACTGCATCTGTGATATTCACAGATGAAGTTACGTTCAGCAAGCCGAGGAGGGGGGGAAGAAGGCGAATAAGCCCCACCCATCGGACCGGACTGCGGCTATTTACATACATCTCAACCAAGATAAAAAAGGTATTTATACATCAAAGGTGCGGGGTCAGGGAGAATCAAAAGTCCTAATAAAATCCTTATGTGACACACAATTGAATGATATCTTTACATGATATCACTAAAAATGGGTGACAGATTCCCTTTAAGATAGTTGTCAGTGACTTTTCACCAAGCACTAAGATTACAGAATGACACTAATAAGCGCAGGGACATCACTTCCTTATAGTCACCTCCACAGTGATTCCCTTTGACACATCTATCCATTTTATACTGTAATACTTCCTGGAATTTGCAGAGAACGTTCCGTGACAGGTTTGAAATGACAACAACCAATGTTCAGCTTTAGATTTTAAAAAGTATATTTGATTTCTTGACAATGCCATGTCGTATGTGTACCACTGGAAAAGGTAATGCAGAAAATAAATCACTTTCATGGTGTATGAAATGTGCCTAGGTGTCCGACCCAATATTCCCACCATCTCTGGCTTTTGCAGGGGGTTCGCTAATTGCTTATTTCAATAGTTAAGCCAGCCCCCTTCTATGAATCAGAAATTAAGTAAAGGTGATATTAGGAAGTGAAAAAATATTAAGAATTTTTTTTTTTTTTTTTATAAAGCTGGCATTAAATGATAAAGGGTCAGTTGGTTTCAAAAGAAAATTAAGCAAAAGTTATTTTAGCAGCCCACAAATTTAACGTGCAAATTCTACAGTAACAGTATGAGTTTTCCATGGCAAAGCTTGACGACCAGTACTAGCAAATGTGGCCAACAGGTGGCAATACAAAAGCAAAGTTAGGTTATGGTCACCACATGTTTTATCCCCTTAGTGACGGAGCCAATTTGTAGCCTAATGGCCAGGCCAATTTTTACAATTCTGACCACTGTCACTTTATGAGGCTATCACTCTGGAACGCTTTAACGGATCCCACTGATTCTGAGATTGTTTTTTCGTGACATTTTACTTCATGTTAGTGGTAAAAAAATTTTGATATGACTTGCGATTATTTAAGAAAAAAACGGAAATATGGCGAAAATTTTTAACACTTTGCAATATTCAAATTTTAATTTTTATGCCCTTAAATCAGGGAGATATGTCACAAAAAATACTTAATAAATAACATTTCCCACATGTCTGCTTTACATCCGCACAATTTTGGAACCAAAATTTTTTTTGTTAGGAAGTTATAAGGGTTAAAAGTTGACCAACGATTTCTCATTTTTACAACAAAATTTACAAAACCATTTTTTAGGGACCACATCACATTTGAAGTCACTTTGAGAGGTCAATATGACAGAAAATACCCAAAAGTGACATCATTCTAAAAACTGCACTCCTCAAGGTGCTCAAAACCACATTCAAGAAGATTATTAACCCTTTATGTGCTTCACAGGAACTGAAGCAATGTGGAAGGAAAAAAAATTAACATTTAACTTTTTTTTTTTTACTTCAGAACCAATTTCAGAACCAATTTATTTTATTTTCACAAGTGTAAAAAGAGAGAATGAACCACGAAATTTGTTGTGCAATTTCTCCTGAATACGCCGATACCCCATATGTGAGGGTAAACCACTGTTTGGGTGCACGGCAGTGCTTGGAACGGAAGGAGTGCCGTTTGACTTTTTCAAGGCATAATAGGCTGGAATTGAGATCAGATGCCATGTTGCGTTTGGAGAACCCCTGATGTGCCTGAACAGTGGAAACCCCCCAAAAGTGACACCATTTTGGAAACTAGACCCCTTAAGGAACTTATCTAGATGTGTGGTGAGCACTTTGAACCTCCAAGTGCTTCACAGAAGCTTATAACGTAGAGCAGTGAAAATAAAAAATCATTTTTTTTCCACAAAAATGATCTTTTTGCCCCAAAATTTTTATTTTTACAAGGGTAACAGGGGAAAGTAGACACCCAAAGTTGTTGCACAATTTGTCCTGAGTACGCCCATACCACATATGTGGGGGTAAACCACTGTTTGGGCGCACGGCATAGCTCAGAAGGGAAGGAGAGTCGTTTGACTTTTCCAATGGAGAATTGGCTGGAATTGAGATTGGACGCCATGTCGTGTTTGGAAAGCCCCTGATGTTTAACAGTGAAAACCCCCCACAAGTGACCCCGTTTTGGAAACTAGACCCCCCTTAAGGAACTTATCTAGATGTGTGGTGAGCACTTTGAACCCCCAAGTGCTTCACAAAAGTTTATAACGCAGAGCTGTGAAAATAAAAAAAAAATCATTTTTTTCCTCAAAAATGATTTTTTAGCCTGCTATTTTTTATTTTCACAAGGCTAACAGGAGAAATTGGACCGCAAAAGTTGTTGCGCAATTTGTCCTGACTACACTGATACCCCATATGTGGGGGGGAACCACTGTTTGGGTGCATGGGAGAGCTCGGAAGGGAAGGAGCGCTATTTTGGAATGCAGACTTTGATGGAATGTTCTGCGGGTGTCATGTTGTGTTTGCAGAGCCCCTGATGTGTCTAAACAGTAGAAACCCCCCACAAGTGACCCCATTTTGGAAACTAGACCCCCCAAGGAGCTTATCTAGATGTTTGGTGAGCACTTTAAACCCCAAAGTGCTTCACAGAAGTTTATAATGCAGAGCCGTGAAAATAAAAAATCTTTTTCCACAAAAGTGATTTTTTAGCCCCCAATTTTTATTTTCCCAAGGGTAACAGGAAAAATTAGACCCCCCAAAGTTGGTGTGCAATTTGTCCTGAGTACGATGAGGCTCCATATGTTGGGGTAAATCACTGGGCACACGTCTGGGCTCGGGAGGGAGGGAGCACCATTTGATTTTTTGAACGCAAAATTGTCTGGAATCAATTGTGGCGCCATGTCGCATTTGGAACCCCCTTGATGCGCCTATATAGTGGAAACCCCTCAATTCTAGCTCCAACCCTAACCCCAACACACCCCTAACCCTAATCCCAACCTTAATCCTAATCCCTAACCCTAATCCTAACCCTAACCACAACCCCAACCCAAGTTCTAACCCTAATTCCAACCCTAATCCTAATTCTAACCCTAATCGAAAAATGAAAATAAATATATTTTCTTTATTTCATTACATTTCCCTAACTAAGTTGGTGATAAAGGGGGGGGTTATTTACTTTTTTATTTTGATCACTGTGATAGGGTTTATCACAGTGATCAAAATGTATCTGGAATGAATGGAATGGCGCCCGCCATTTTCTTCCCGGAAGATGGCGGCGCCCACCGGAGGATGCAGGAGGGCCCGAGGACCACCGGGAACTACCGGGGTGGGGGGGGAACGGGGACCTTATTTCTCCCTCCTCTGATGTGCGATCACATCAGAGGAGAAAGTAAATGCAAAAACAGGATTTTTGGGTTGCTTACCGTAAAATCTGTTTCTCGGAGCCTTCATTGGGGGACACAGAGACCTTGGGGTGTATGCTGCTGCCACTAGGAGGCTGACACTATGCACAAAAAAAGGTTAGCTCCTCCTCCGCAGTGTACACCCCACCGACCGGCAGAGAATTCCTCAGTTAGTGAGAAAGCAGTAGGAGAAGTAACAGAATAGGTTGACAACATAAACAACTCAACTGTAACCATTCAACCAAAGTAAGAACAGGAGCTGTAAAACATGGGAGGGTGCTGTGTCCCCCAATGAAGGCTCCGAGAAACAGATTTTACGGTAAGCAACCCAAAAATCCTGTTTTCTCGTTCGCCTTATTGGGGGACACAGAGACCTTGGGACGTCCCAAAGCAGTCCCTGGGGTGGGAAACAAACTTCCATCAGGCCAGCGGACTCACCACCGCGGCCTGCAGAATCCGTCTACCTAGGCTGGCGTCCGCCGAAGCGTAGGTGTGGACTCTGTAGAATTTCACAAACGTGTGAACCGATGACCATGTTGCAGCTTTGCAAAGCTGCAGTGCGGAAGCTCTGTGGCGCACCGCCCAGGAGGCACCCACTGCCCGAGTAGAGTGGGCCCTGATACCCGGAGGGGCTCCGCGACGCTTAACACGGTAGGCTTCCAGGATAGCTGATCTGATCCAGCGAGCAATGGTGGCCTTTGACGCCGGGTGACCTTTCCGCGCTCCATCAGGGATAATGAAAAGAGACTCTGTCTTTCGCAAGGAAGTCGTCCTAGATAGACTCTTACCGCCCTAACCAGGTCCAGCTTGTTCAAGGACCGCTCTCGGGGATGAGTTGGATTCGGACAAAAGGACGGTAGCACGATATCCTCGTTGAGGTGAAACGAGGACACCACCTTCGGAAGGAACGAGGGCGGAGGCCGCAGAACTACCTTATCCTGGTGGAGAACCAGAAAGGGAGAGCGGCACGAAAGAGCTGCCAATTCCGACACGCGCCGGACGGAGGTGATGGCCACCAGAAAGGCTACCTTCCAAGAAAGGAGAGAAATAGAAATATCCCTGAGGGGTTCAAAGGGCGGACCTTGCAGAACCTCAAGAACCAGATTAAGATCCCATGGATCCACGGGAGCCCGGTACGGCGGGACCGTGTGAGCCACTCCCTGAAGAAAGGTCTTAACCTGAGGACGGGAAGCCAACGTTTTCTGAAACAGAATGGACAGCGCCGAAACTTGACCCTTCAGGGAACTGAGGGCAAGCCCCGCATCCAATCCTGCCTGAAGAAACGCTAGGACTGAAGGGAGCGAAAAG
Organism: Dendrobates tinctorius; assembly: GCF_039654945.1. Classification (NCBI taxonomy): domain Eukaryota; kingdom Metazoa; phylum Chordata; class Amphibia; order Anura; family Dendrobatidae; genus Dendrobates; species Dendrobates tinctorius. Next base: position 13,772,748 of record NW_027361692.1, read on the forward strand.
GACATGGGCGCGACGTCATTGGTCTCACACCAAGTGAAATAGGCCTTCCAAGTACGGTAGTAAATCTTGGAAGATGATGGCTTTCTGGCTCGGATCATGGTCTGAATTACGTGGTCGGAAAATCCTGCTCGTTTCAGAACCTCGGTCTCAACAGCCACGCCGTTAAATTGAGCGGCCGAGAATTGGGGTGGCAAATCGGACCCTGAGACAGCAGATCTGTTCTGTCTGGAAGCTTCCAGGGGGCGTCCGCGAGAAGGTTGACAATGTCCGCGAACCAAGACCTTCTGGGCCAATTCGGGGCGATGAGAATGACCGGAAGTCCTTCTGCCTTGATCTTCTTCAACAGCTTGGGAAGAAGAGGCAGAGGAGGGAACAGGTAGGGAAGTTCGAACTGGGACCAAGGAACGGCCAGGGCGTCGGCGTCCACTGCCAGAGGGTCCCGAGACCTGGACACGAATTGTGGGACTTTCCTGTTGAGGCGAGACGCCATGAGGTCTACATCCGGGGTTCCCCACCGAAGGCAGAGCAGATGAAACACTTCCGGATGTAGGGAACATTCTCCCGCCGCGAGACCCTCGCGGCTGAGAAAATCGGCGGCCCAGTTGTCTACGCCGGGAATGTGAACCGCGGAAATTGTCGGAACGGAAATCTCCGCCCAACGAAGAATCTTGGACACCTCCGCCAGGGCTGAGACACTCCGTGTTCCCCCTTGGCGGTTGACATATGCCACCGCTGTGGCGTTGTCTGTCTGAATCCGTACCGGCAGTCCCTTGAGGAGCCTTTCCCAGTGGACCAGAGCAAGATGGATCGCTCGAATCTCCAGAACGTTGATCGGCAGCGCTGATTCCCGATCCGACCATCGACCCTGAACGGTGTGGTTGCGGAACACAGCACCCCAACCGAGGAGACTGGCATCTGTGGTTACTATCTGCCAGTGAATGGGAAGGAAGGATCGACCCGATAGAATGAGAGGTGACGACAACCACCAGTTGAGAGACCGCTTGATCCGGTAAGAAAGATGGACAGGGCGATCCAGGGACCGAGGCGACCTGTTCCACTTCGATAGAATGGCCTGCTGGAGAGGCCTGGCGTGAAATTGGGCAAAGGGAACTGCCTCTATCGCCGCCACCATCTTTCCCAGGACCCTCATGGCTGTACGGAGGGATGGGAATCGCGAGGTCTGCAGCGATCGTACTTCCTGCTGCAGAGAGAGAATCTTTTCTTGTGGGAGAAAGACCCTTGACCGACGAGTGTCGAACAGAAGACCTAGAAAGACCAGGCGTTGGGTAGGAACCAGACAGGACTTTTTCCTGTTGACGATCCACCCGAAATTGGAAAGAGTGTCCAGGACGATTGACAAACTTTGGTGAGCCTGTTGGAATGAGGGAGCCTTGATCAGAATATCGTCTAGGTATGGGAAAAGAACGAGGCCTCTGACTCTCAACAAAGCCATCAACGCAGCCATGATCTTCGTGAAGACTCTGGGAGCAGTGGCAAGACCGAAGGGCAGTGCGACAAACTGGTAGTGGTGCTGTCGAATCGCAAAGCGCAGGAACTTCTGATGTCCGGAGAAAATTGGAACATGTAAATAGGCATCTTGGATGTCTATTGAGCACATGAATTCCTGCTCCTCCATGGAGGCGATGACCGAGCGAAGCGACTCCATGCGGAAGTGGCGAAGGCGGACTTTCTTGTTGAGCAGCTTGAGATCCAAGATGGGTCGAACTGCGCCGTCTTTTTTCGGCACTACAAACAGGTTCGAGTAGAACCCCGTGAAGCGCTCCGATTCGGGAACGGGCACAATCACCCCGGAACTGAGGAGAGCGGCAATAGCCGTAGAGAACCCCGGGATCAAGGCTGGATCCTTTGGAGGCCGGGATTCGAAGAAACGATCCCGTGGGAGAGAGACGAACTCTATCTTGTATCCTGAGGATACGACCTCCCTGACCCAGGCGTCCTCCACGGCGGCCAGCCAAACGTCCCTGAAGGAAAGAAGTCGACCTCCCAATTGGAAAGGCCCCTTGCGTGCCCGATGATAGTCATGCTGAAGTAGACCGTCCAGATCTAGATCTGGACGGTCTGCCCTGGGAGGAGTGGGGTCGCCAGGAAGGAGTGGGTCTGAAGGAAACTTTCTTTCTCTCCTGGCGACCCTGCGGTCTCTGTTGGCTGGAGGAGTTGTCCGCCGTATTGAAACGGCGGAAAGTCCGAAAGGGTCGAAACTGACGCCTTAGAGGGGGTCTGCGAGGCTTGGACTGAGGGAGGAGTGAACTCGTGCCTCCGGTGGCGTCCTTAATAATCTGGTCCAATTGGGACCCAAAGAGGCGCACCCCCTGAAAAGGCAGGTTAGTGAGGGACTTTTTAGAAGACAAGTCCGCTTGCCATGCCTTTAGCCAAATTGTACGTCGAATTGCAACAACGTTGCTTGACGCCTGAACTGCACAGGATGCAGCATCCAAGGAAGCGGAGAGAAGATAGTCCCCAGCATGGGAGATCTGATTGGCGAGATCGGCCAAATGCTCCGGTTGCGCCTTATCTAAGATGCCCTGACGAAGGTCGTCTGCCCACGTGGCTATGGCCTTTGCTGCCCAGGATGAAGCAAAGATTGGACACACCGCCGCTGAAGCCGCTTCAAAGGCAGACTTCGCCAGGGATTCTATAATCCTGTCATTAGAATCCTTTAGGGACGCCACGCCTGAAAGCGGGAGAACCGTGTTATTGGATAGCCTGGACACGGGCGGATCGACCGAGGGAGAGGCCGACGAGTTGTCCGTGAGCTCATTAGCAAATGGGTAGAGTATGCCGAGACGTTTTCCTCTTTGAAAGCGTTTGGTCGGATCCTCTTTCCTCGGTAAAAATTTTCCCAAACTCGGAATGGAAAGGAAAAACCCTGGAAGGAGTTTCTGCCCGTCTGAACGAAACCTCCTGATCTGAGGATTTCGCAGGGGAGTCAGCAATATCGAAGGTATGATGGATCGCAGCAATGAGGTCCTGCACTGTGACCTTCATGCTTGCATCCTGGTCTGAATCCAGCTCTAAAATCCCCTCAGATGACCTGTCCGAAAGCGCTTCCCCTGACTCGGGAGAGGAGGCCCGAGAGGGAGGCTGGTGAGAAGGGCTATGCGGTGAGATGGGACTAGGAGAGGATTCCAGCTGGGAATCTTGCCTGGGTCTTTTGCGACTACCGCTGGCTGATTCAGATGGAACAATTTGGGACCTGCTTGGCCCTGCCGAAGTGTCCAGGGGCAACTTATCAAGAACGGCCACCAGGGACTGAGACACCTTGGTGAGGTCTGCCACTGATTGAGATAGCGAGGAGGCCCAGCCCGGCATGGGGGGCTCACTCACCACTGGGGCTATGGATGGCTCCTGAGCGGCGTCAGGCTGGATTGGATTGCTACAATCCAGGCAGAGGGGAGTGGACTGGCCTGAGGGAAGTTTGCGATTGCACGAAGAACATGCAAAGTACTTGACTAAAGTGCAGGGGGGGGCGGTAGAGCGGGTACGATCAGACTTAGAGTTAGACATAGTGAAAAGCTGAGGTAATGCCGGAAGGTTGGGGGACCGAGGGCGGAGAAGGGTCAGTCTGCAGTGCAGAGCTACTCACGGTCCGGTGTCCCCAGAAGCGACGCTCTGCGACCTGTCAGTGGATGCAGGTCAGAGCGAAATCCGGCCGACAGACCTCCTGAAAAAAACCAGCTGGAGAAGATGCTAGGAGCTGGTGCCCGGCTAACAGGCTGGGAAAATGGCGCCTTCCTGAGAAAAAGCGCGCGTTCAGGAGAGGAGGGAGGGCGGAGCACCACGCAGGGTTAACAATTCACCGCCCTCTAGCCAATAACAGGCTGGGCAGGTGAAGGACAGGCGGTGGGAGGGCCTGGGAAGAGCGGGAGAGAAGCCCGCTTAGAAGAAAGGGGCGGGGGGGCGTGGCCGCGACGCAGCGGTAGGCCCGAACTGAAGCCGGGGCCTAAATTAGTTGCGGCGGCCGCCTGTCAGCAGGGGGATCGGCGCGGAGGTCCGAAAAAGTGGGACGCCGCAGTCGCAAGCCGCTCCCAATGGGAAAAAACCCTGTGCTCCCTGTCCCCAGAAGGGGGGGAGGGAAGGGGGGGATGCCCAGCAAGATTGAGCTGCTTATAGCCTTGTGGCGACTGCGAGCGACCGCAGCGCCTACAACCGGGGTTCCCCTGTGACCATTGAAGAGGCGACCGTCGGGAATGGTCAGCCAGGTAAATAAATAAAAAAAAAAAAAAAAAAAAAAAAAAAAAAATACTCACCCATCCACGATCCGTTACCTGTCTGAAGAAGTCTTGCGTCTCATCCAACCGACAGGCTCTGGTAGGCGAGTCGGAGGGAGACTGGCGACAAGGACCCCTGGAGTCGCTGGCACGTCTTGGTGTCGGCGTCCGTCTGGCTGGTCCTGCCGCGGAGAACTGCAAGGATACAGGGTGGCAGTACACGCCGTACTTGCAGACTCCATGTGGGAGTACAGATGTGACTTTTCACTCTGTATCCCTCCGTAGAACCTGAAAAGGAACGACGCACGACGAGGTAGATATGGGTCTAATAAAAGACCCGTGTCCACCTCCTACTGACACTAAGCTAAACTGAGGAATTCTCTGCCGGTCGGTGGGGTGTACACTGCGGAGGAGGAGCTAACCTTTTTTTGTGCATAGTGTCAGCCTCCTAGTGGCAGCAACATACACCCCAAGGTCTCTGTGTCCCCCAATAAGGCGAACGAGAAATCGCAGCTTTTTTTGCGATCGTCGTTATACGGTTAATAACAGCGATCGCCAAAGCGGGGTCGGTAAAAAAAACGACCTGAATCATGTTCTCTGGGGTCTCGGCTACCCCCGGCAGCAGAGACCCCGGAGGAAATCCAACTCTGGGGGGCGCTATACACTTTTCCCACAGAGCCATTAACGGAGCTGTGGTTCAAGTACCCTTAACTACCGCCGTTAAAAGGCGTATCGGCGGTCGTTAAAGGCTTAAGGTATAAATACTGATCATAAGACCTGACACATGGGATAAGGCACTTATAGGATCCCTAGAGAAAAAATACCATTATATATTTTTTTTTTCCCTTGTGCAAAACATTTATATTGAACATGACTGCCATTCACAACTATCATTCCAAAATCCGATGTAAGATACAAAAAAGGGGTTAAATTCAGTAGCAGTTTTGGGTGAGATTAATGTATATTAAAGTCACAAAAGTCCAAAACTGTGTTAATGGAACTTCATAATCTTCTATTTATTGCCAGCAAACATCAGGCTGCTGCATTAGTACCCAAAATACAATTCTAAAAGCTGCAATTAAACCCGATTTGTGCATCTTAGCGCAAAGATTCCCAGCTCATGGAAGAGTCAATTGGTTGCAATGTGCTCCCTGCTGGATTTAGTAACCACTCTGGAAAAGGGTATGCATTGTGACAGAAGTATACACACCCCTGCCTGCATGAATCACATAGCAACAAGTTCCAGTAATTTTGAACTGCAAGGGCCAATATCTTTAATGAGCCCTCCTGTGAGAACACAGCATTGTGTCTTAATTAACCAGACGTCTATTTTCAGCAAGCCAAGAATAGACTATATGTCAACAAATAAAAACGAGTTTCTTTCTGGTTGGTCAAGAAGACAGACTTTTGCTTGTGTAAGCCTGCAACTTTGACAATATGTTGTGACACATTTTGCTTTTATCCTGGATGACTAGTGATGTTGGCTGATATGCCAATTACCCATTGTCCAGGCCAGTCAGTTTGCTGATTTTTAAAACAGAGGAGGGGCAGTATGGTGGCTCAGTGGATAGCACTGCAGCCTTGCAGCGCTGGGATCAAATCCCACCAAGGACAACATCTGCAAGGAGTTTGTATGTTCTCCCTGTGTTTGTGTGGGTTTCCTCCGGGTAGTCCAGTTTCCTCTCACATTCCAAAGACATACTGATAGGGAATTTAGACTGTGAGCCCCATCAGGGACAGTGATGATAATGTGTGCAAACACTAAAGTGCTGCGAAATAGGTTAGCACTATATAAACATAAAGATTATTATTATTTTAAAACTATGCAAATAGCTTGCATAATCAATGCGAGTTTGTCTTATCAGCATTCTTCTCCTTTACCTGTAAATACTGACTGAAAGACATTTGTTAACCATAAAATGAGGTTATACGTCTCTGTGAGAGAGGGTGAGACAGAGATTCAGCCAAGACATCCAAATATTCAAAAGGACCAGAGACAGGACAGCAGCCAAGACTTTATGGCTCCATCACAAGGGACACAGACTTGCCCTTTTACAGGATGTAATCGGCCTTGGAAGATCTGAAGTAACAGCTGGTATTATCCCGGCGAGTCAGCGGAAAGGTGAGACTAATGTGCACCATCTTGGGGTATTTTCATGGGACTGTTCCATGTGTTATTTGCTTGTTTTGTGGTTCAATAAAGTAAAGTGCCACACTGTTTTACCCTCACTTTGTGTTGCCTGAGTCACGTTAGGCCCACATTAAAAGGGAGAGCGGGCATTCAGTGGGACGATTCCTGGTCCATGCGGTTTCGGTTACCGGACCGGGGTGCCATGCTCGAATATGTTGAAGTATCTACGGCTGCATGTCTTGCAGCTGTTAGCCCCAACATGTGTGGGGATTGCCTAACTGCCATGAGACATTCAGCTGCAGGGACCTTATCCGAGCTCGTTTTCTCATCATCAATAATGGTGACGTCACTGAAAAAAAAACCATTGAGTTTAATATAATTTTGGTAGTCACTTGGTAGTGAATGATCGGCCTTGATTTGTAGAAGCCACAGAAGCCTTCTGACATATATACTGTGTAATGTATACAATGCAATACGGGAATTTTTCTATTGACCAGCAGTTTTCAGCTAATATTTGCAAGTTTATTCTCAAAATCAAAATGTGTATATGTTAATTATCTAAATCTGGGACAAGATGAGAACACACAATCTAAGGATCAAGCAAGCTTAGTGTATATGAAATTAATTAACCGAGCCATGTTACTGCATCTATTGTGCACAAAGTGAAATATGCAAATCCAGTGGCCTAAATATGATGGCAGGTATTGATATCAGTGACCTGAATAAAAGCATGTGTTAATTGTGCTGTCAGAAACAGTCACTTAATGCTACCACATATGCCATGTTCATTATGGCATGCAGGGTTTCTTATTGAGATGGACAAGAAAAAGTAAAAATGCATGAAAAATTGTGTATACCATACCAAGACAGACTTTTTTAAATTGAAAACTGAATTTGATCAAAAAGGCAAAAAAAACAAGCTAAAACACAAGAAGTGTAGAATACAAAAAATAGAAGTATACTTTGGGACCGAGTACAAATACATGAAACGTGATAAATTAGAGGTCCTGCAGCCCAATCCTATGATCACAAAGGGGATATCTCACCATTGCTGGGATATGGGCGAGTAGGTAGGAGGAACAACCGTTGGGGTATGTTCACACTGCACCTTTTTTTGTCCCTCAAAAAATTATTTTTCAATCACACAACACTTCAGAGAACCCTCCCTTTTACTGGAGCTTTGTTAATATGAAGTCTATTTTTACTAGCTCTTTTCATAGTTTCCAGAACGTTTTTTCCAGTGTATTTTTTTCCCACCATTGCTTCTATGTTCATTTTTTTTTTCCCGGACGTTATTTAGAACTGAAAATGGGATTTTTTTTCTCGGAGGAAAAAGGTGAAAAAACCTCCCAGACAATTTTTAACCTCTGCACTGACTTTTTTTTTCTAGTAGAATTTAGAATGTACACTTATTTCACTTCTTTTAAACGCTCGACATTTTATCAAAGCCTGACGTTTTTAAAAGAAGCTCAAAAGCATAAACATATGATGAACAGCAAGTTGTTTATGCCGTGATATCAAGGTTTTTTTTCCTGTGGAAACTTTTTTATAAAAACAAGATCCGTGACGAGACAACTGGAGTAAGGGTACCGTTACACCTAGCGATGCACCAGCGATCCCGACCAGCGATATGACGCGTTAAGGATCGCTGGTGCATCGCTAGGTGGTCGCTAGTGAGCTGCCACACAGGCAGATCTCACCAGCGACATCGCTGGGGACGGGGGTCGCTACTTACCTGTCAGACGCGGCGATCCTGCGTCCTCCCGCCTGGCTCCACGCGTCACTCGTCGGCGCCACAGGAAGCGCAGCAGGAAGTGACCGACGAGGAATGGTCCAGGAGATTCTCGCGCGATCAGCGGGGGAGCCGGTCGGAGGTAAGTATCACATGCAGCGATATCGCTAGCAATATCGTTGCAACGTCACAAAATCGGTGACTTTACAGCGATATTGCTAGCGATATCGCAGTGTGTAACGGGGGCTTAAGATTAGTGGTGAGAGCACGCCACTATTCAGATGCTGCTGATTCATTAAGAGGTGTGCGCCTCTTAATGAAGCAGGCGGGTTTGACTCCCAACAATGTTCTGAACACTGTGGTCATGTACTGTTAGCAGGATTGAGCCGTATAAACTAAAGGCATGGTCATAACTGCACTATGATGCTGATTAATATGTTACCGGATGTGAAGGGATCTGCTCAATGGCTGCTGAATACTCACCTTGTGAAGTATTTATAAAAATTACAACTTTTCTTCTACATGCTTCGGGGCAGGATCTTCTTTGTTTCTCCACCCCCACCAGCCTCCTCTGCTTATTGTATAGGTCAATTTTCATTCAGTGATCTGCATTCTTTTCAAAATTCCACACAGCCATCATTTTGTGGGCAGCGCATGCGCAGTGCGAGTAGGCGTCCTGTGCACAGGACTTCAGTAAAATGTATGCAGATCGAGACTTTGGCTCAGTAGATTTTTCACCAGTAGTAGATTGATCAGCATCACAGGCTAAATCCTGCTGACAGGTTCTTTATAAAGGGAACCGGTCACCAGTAAAAAACGCTTTTAGCCAGCAGATAAAATTATCTTCATCCCTCCCCCCCCCCTCAACGGCTGCGTTCCGGTTTCTGTGACATATCAAAAGATAGAGTAGGGGAAAAGGAAAGTCAGCTCACCACAGCATGCTGGTCTGTAATAGTGGAAGTCCTCTGCACGGAGCCGTCCCAGTCCAGGGCGTCAGCAATCAGCAGAAAAAAAGAAGAGATGTGCTCCAGCGATGAAACAATCCACTGATGGATGATTAAAGCTTAATTGCTGAAATGCGTTGGTAATATTTCTGCCCCTTGTGTTACCCACATTGTTTTTTCATGTTTTTAAGAAGCAAATAAAAAAACGTTTTTAATACATCAGTGGATTGTTTCATTGCTGGAGCACATCTCTTCTTTTTTTCTACTGGTTTCGGTGACAGGGGCGGCGCCAGTTCAGTCACCGCTCTGGGTATACAGAGCAGCAGCTGTAACCATTTGCCCATTATCACAAAATTCATTGCATCATTTCAGCACAAAAAATAAGCTTATATATAAACACACAGTTCATCACCGTTGTCATCAACAATGCATATTTTGATTGAATGGTTTGTTGTAAAAAATAAAATCTGATTTTCAGACATTCCTATTGTAAAATAAAATGAAATACAAATATGCTAACCATATCAAGTGTGTGGTTTTACTGGTAGGGTTCTTGGTTTTTTTTGTTCCACAGTTTGAGAATCATTATTTCCCGAATTGTCCGTTTGCTACTATCTGCAAAATATGTTGGCGTGTACTATTCATTGCTCTTTTGTGGGGTCGGTGAAGAGCTAGAAGCTACTGTACATATATCTATAGCTACAACCACTGTCATTCTTTGTGGCATTCTTAGAAATTGCCATTCAGTAAATTCATGTGCTCTTGTAAAAGCTAATGGTGAACACCACCAGAAGAACAAACATATCTTGTTTATTACTTACCCAGAATCCGAAGATGCCTGAACTTCTTTGAGGCTTTGTTGCGTTCACCTTGACAAACTTGGCATTATAGGGAAGCTAATGAAAGAGCTGAAGGTCATCATCTCCGAGGATATGGCAGGTGGAGAGCTTGGCTGGTACAGTGAGCCTGTCAAACCATGACACTGGCTTTGTAGCAAAAAGCACAGAGAAAACAAAGACCCTCCTGTGGAGTTAAAGGCCACAGAAAGAGCAGAGAGATGCCCTTTCACCCAGCTAAGCAATTAAAAGGTTCGGAAATGTCTGAAGTAAGAAATTCTGTCTTCATTATCTTGTCCCTGCTCCAGACCTCGGCATCTTATGACACTCTTAAAACACTTGCTGCGCTTTATCCTTATGTAAATATAACATTAGAGGAAGGATGTAGCGGTATTGGTCAGCGCTCCATTTAGGTAATGCTCCTGTTTTCACCGTTTTCCTTAGTTAATAAACCTATCAATATGAAAACTATACACTCGAAAAGCGAAGCATAAAACCCGTTCTTTGACAAATGAAGAACGCAGTCAACTGCAAGACAATAAAATGATGCTGCATATTATTCTGGTTTCATAACTATAGTCGCACGAATAAAAGCTTTGAAAGATAAAAATCAATTTGAAAAATATAATTTGTGCTCTCCCCATTCGACAGATGTAGCACCTGAATTAGTTAAGCCTTTATTAAAGCGGCATTGGCCAGCCTGCTTGCAACTTGCACGTCTCAAAGAATAAAATTGTAATCAAATATAATATACACGCATTTTCAAATTTGTTTTTTCAGGCTCTGCTATAATTTACAAATGCCATGGTAAAAGAAAAAAAAAGAAATAGTAAAGTGGATATGTTGTTGGCTAAAGAAAAAACAAAAAAAGAAAACAAAAAAAAACAAAAACAACTGGCATTATGACCAAGACTAAATAAATTTTAATTGGACAACAGAAATGGTTTTCTGCCCTCACCAATTACAACTTGTTTGTCTGATGAATCCCAATAGTATGTCGGGTTGTGAACAATGTCAGCAGCATAACCCCGTACTCGATAGATCCACTAATCAAAGTTGAGTACTGCTTTGGGTGCATATGTGGATTTCTAACTCTTTCTTCACTGGCTATTAAGCAGAGAAATGAGTCATGATCATTGATCCATCTCGATCAGAAAATGTATTATATTCTGCATAGTCCAAAGTTTATTAAATATTGAGAAGGCCCAATGATGAACTCCGAATGCAGCTCTGAACACAACATGAGGCAGATTTGTTTCCATTGGATGCAAATGATAAACGTACACGCGAGTTAAGACAATGCTGGCGGGGGATTATTAAATAAATTAGTACGCCTCCAGTGATAGGATGCCCTCAGAGTAGAATAATTCTTGCTGCCGCTAGAACCCTATTACTGCCACTTTGACAATAAATCCTCGCCCATGCAGGTCTTCAGGTTCCAAAAAATAAAGTAATCACTGGGAGCAAGGTCTGGACTGTAGGGTGGATGGTTAAGCTCCATTAGGCTGCATTCCTTGATAGCAGTTTGTGATTTGCGGGACTTGTGAGCTGGTGCATTATCGTGAAGCAGCAACGCACTGACTGACAACTTCCCATGGCGTTTCTCTTTGAATGCCTCACGTACTGCCTTCATTGATGAAGCATAGGTGTCCCCAATAATTGTAGTCTTGGGACATGAATTCTAGTAATGAAATGCTTTTTCTATCCAAAAATAACTGTTGCAATGATCTTGACTGCTCGAAATAATTTTCATGTTTACGGTGGTGGACCCATATGTCATCACCTGTCACAATTTGTGAATACAAGTCTCCTGGATTTTCATGTCTAAGACATGGTTACATGTTGCAGATCAGGCGTTAACATCAGGGCTGTGGAGTCGGAGTTCATTTTGGTGGAGTCGGAATAAAATGGACCGACTCCGAAAATATATAATAAATTGGGTACAGTAGTTCAATGCAGAATGTGCTGAATATTTTTCCATAGGAATTTGGGAAAGTTCTGAAATGCCTATAAATGGCTGTTCTATTCCTGATATAAGGCTACATTCACACACAGCGTTTTTGCTGCGTTTATTGAGGATACGGTGTTCAGCTGCAAAAGCAGATCAGCTTTTTAAAAAACTGCATCACCTGAAAGATTTTTGAGCTCATAGATAATGTTTTCAATAGCAAAAGCAGATTAGAAATCTGCTCTATCCATTGGTGTTTCTCTGGAAAGAGAAAATATTAGAAAATTAGTGATTGAAGAAGCTCTTAAACAAAAGGAAGATCTTAAAAAGACTCTCAAAAGATGCTTCATGTTTCTTAAAATGGATGCCTGCACACGTCACAGAGTGAACTATTTTGCCATCAATGTTCGATATGTTTATGACAACAAAGAAATTGTTACCAAGACACTGGCAGTAAAAGATACTAAAGCTCATCACAGCAGCCAGTTTCTCCAGGCCTTAGTGGAAAAAGTTCTGCAAGATTACAAACTCAAAAAAGAACAGGTTCTTGCTATTGTAACGAACAATGCTTCAAACATGATAAGTACAATTAAACTGATGAATGAGAGTAATGAACAACAGCTAGAAGAAAATTTAGGATTCAGTATGTTTGTGATGGAAGGCCACAGTGCTGTTCATGTCACTGAGGAACAAACAGATATTACAACAGAAGAACAGCAAAATTATACTGTAGAAATAGATGATCTTGTTGAACCTGCTTCAAAATATTTTCATATTCATCACATGCGCTGTGTTGTGCACACGCTGCAGCTGGCAATAAGAGATAGTCTGCAAGAGGGACATGCTGGAAATCTGATTGGAAAAGTGAGGAAATTGGTTATTTCCGCCAGAACCCCTAAAATTGATTCAATCTTGAAGAGACGTGCTGGGAAAGGGGCAATTGTTGATCATGCCACTCGAAGGGGCAGCACTTATTTAATGATTGAGCAATTGTTTGAAATAAAACCGTTTCTTATAGATATGGCGAACCCTCAAGTAACCCTAAATGAAGGTCAATGAACACAGGTGGCTGAATTGAAGGAATTGCTTCATCACCCATTTGCCGTGACTAAAAAAATTACAAGCTGAGGATTTAACTACTGGCATTTTCATAAGGGAGAGGAAGAACTTGCTATTCTGCCTGTCCCAAAGAGGAGGTTTAATCGCAGATGGCATTTCTGCTTCAATGAAACGGAGAGAGACACAGCTATTGGAAAATAAAACATTTTCTAGCAGCTGTTTATATGAACTCAAGTCATCATATACTGCTTGATGATCAACAGATTACTAAAGAAAAAGAAGCTCTGACTGAGGTAGCAGTTAGGATGAGTGGCCTACAGGAGGATTGCCTTGGGTCCTGACAGTGCTACTGCTGCCATATCTTCATCCTCATCAGATGAGGAGTTTGACGTTGACAAGTATTTGGATGACATGGAGCAGGCAAAGCGTTGCCGCAAGGAAAAAGATTTCACTCCATCTCCTATAGCAAGCAGAATGACCATATTTCAGCAAAATGTTTCACTTGTTCTCAAAGAAATAGAAAAATTCAAACCGTTCATCAAAACTGACTGTGCATGAGGCAATTCCTTTATACCCAGAAATTCCTAGAGATGTTGCCCATGTGGTTACGGCTTTGCCTCCAACCCAAGTTAGTGTAGAGAGGTTGTTCTCTAGCCTTAAAATTATTAGGTCAGATTTGAGGTCATCTATGAAGGAGGATCTGATGGAGGCAATTCTATTGCTTAGAACAAATTCATAGACTGCACAAATGTTATTTAGTATGTTTTTGTTGAAAACTGTTTTTTGCCACTTACATAGTTTATTACATTATATATAAATAATCGATATTACATAGTGTATTACATATTTACAATTTATTACAGTTTTGTGTTCTAAAGTTGTATTCAAATAAATATATATTATGTTCTATCTAAATATCTTGATCATTGTATCATAAAAATGATTAAATGTCTGATGCTCACATTGTACTACAGTAAATTTTTCACTTAAATATAAGCAATATATGTGGGAGTCGGAGTCGTGGAGTCGGTGTAAGGGAAATTGAGGAATCGGAGTTGCAGGTTTGGCTTACCGACTCCACAGCCCTGGTTAACATTCATGGCACCCACTGGGAACTGACCATTGATCTAATCAAAACATAATGAATGATGCTGGAAACTGTGCCACCGAAATGCCCAATTTATGAGCTATAACAAGGACTTTGACCTAACGATCCTCAAAAATCATGGTCCCCACTTCACGGCACATTTTCTCTCACCATACACAGCAATCAGTAGCTCTGCCAAGAATAACGGCAACCTATACATACCGATTGTCCCATTACAGATCATTCCGTGGGCTTCTTGAAGCATAGTCTGCCCTGATTAAATCAGTATCTGAACACATTTGCAACCAAGAATGCTAACCAGTAGTTGAAGTTTGCGCTTTTAATGGCTCAAATAAAAGCTATATTTTATTAATACCAGACTAAGCCTGCATTGTTGTATCCTTCTGCTTGTTCATGTTGTGTCTGCTCTGCCCTGATTCGTATGACGCTTTGGTCTGCCTTGGGGACTACACGCCCTTACAGGTGAAATGACTGTTTTTTCACGGTTTTATTTTTTTCTAAAAATGACTGACAGGTCGAGGCTGAGAAAGCAGTAGACTTCTCTGATAAGCTATACTGTATTACCAAGTTGCTTATTTTCATGTGTGCTATTGAGTTATGAAAATATATATATAAAAAAAGCAATGGCTACTCTTTAAAACAGTACAGTAAAAGTGTTTCATAATGAGCATACAATTTAAAGAAGCCCAGTACTAGGATAACCCGTTTCTTACACTAAATGTTCGGCCCCGATAAAATAAACCTATAAGGGTTTATCCACTAATAGGACAACTCCTTCTTGAACTAAATGTTTGGCCCCCAATAAAATAAACCTATATTCAACCTACTGTGCTGGCTCCGTTCCAGCGGTGTCAGCACTTGCAGTCCCGGGGCTGTGACGTGGCAGATGCATGGCGTTCAATCAGCGCTGTCGTCACTGTCTCTGCCTTCATATGTACTGAACATATGGCTAAAATCCGTGCTGCAGATGATCTCGGACTTTCTTTTCATGCTCATTTCAACAGGAGGCAGGGATTCATCAGCGCTGACTGTGCGTTGGGCACGAAGTGCTATTCCACCGCATCACAGCCACTGGACCGCGAGTGCTGACACTGCTGAAACCAAGTCAGCACGGAAGGAGAGCATAAAAAGAGTGAAAGTAGTATATTATGTGAAGACGGCGTTCTGCTGTCGAAACGCGTTGTGGAATAAACGAATATTCATCAATGTCCTTGGCGCTCCTCTGACCGCGTTCTTTTGCATCTCATTTATCATCTCTCACTGAGGGTTTGCGGCTGGTGCTGCCTTGGACTTGTCACCCTTCTAACCCAAAATCTGTGTGGCCACTGTCAGCGCTCCCTAGAGACCACTTCTTTTATTTGGTATATCATATTGAGTCATTACAAATATAGTGATCTATTTAAAAAAAAGTATAATTAGAAATGGTATCGTTAAAAACGTCACCTCGACGTGCAAAAAATAAGCCCTCACCCAACCCGAGATCACGAAAAATAGAGATGCTATGGGTATCGGGAAATGGTGCATTTTCTTTTTTTTTTTTTTTTTTTTTTTATAAACAAGCTTTGGAATTTTCACCACTTCGATAAAAAAAGAACCTAGACATGTTTGGCGTCTATGAACTCGGAATGACCCGGAGAATCATAATGGCAGGTCAGTTTTAACATTTAGTGAACATGGTAAAGAAAAACAAAACTGTGGGATTGCACTTTTGTTTGCAATTTCACCGCACTTAGAATTTTTTTTTTTCAAGTTTTCCACTACACAATATGTTATAACCAAATGGTGTCGTTCAAAAGTACAACTCGTCCCGCAAAAAAATAAAACAAGACCTCACATGGCTACATTGACCGAAAATAATAATAAAAAAAAAAAAGTTATGGCTCTGGGAAGAATGGGAGAAAAAAAAAATGGAAAACAAATACCTCCGGGGATTAAGGGGTTAATATACAGCGTTAACCTGTAGACGGTCTATTTGTGTTCAGGTTCCCATGTAATCTACCAGATTTCTTAAATGGAGATAGACCTGTTGGAAATGCATGCATTATTTATTACAGGTATATTGCAAAGAATTATTTTTTTGTGACAAGTAGTGTGACAAGAAGAAGAGGGTGGAGAGGAGAAATGTTAGTAGTATTGGCAGATGGCACACGGGGCTGCAGCATCTTCTCTGATCGCAATTCAGGAAATCAGGAAGCTTATGTTTTACTGTATTAAATCATGAATAAATAAAGTGAATGAGCAGTAAAGGACTGTTAGCAAAGGGCTCTCAAAACTTCATTATGTGAATGTGTTTTATAGGAAGCCACGTCCTTGCCTTCTACAGTTTTGCTAGAAAATGTGTGGCTATAAAACAGCAGTGACTGCACTGAATTATTTATGAGAACAACTCACCTGCACAGTTGTGAATTTTTTATACCGAGAAGACAGATGATATTCTCCCTCATACCATTATGTCTATCCTGAACGCTGCACGGAAGCCCTATAACGTGCCAGTCACAGAAAATGCTTTTATAGGATTTGTCCTGCTGTAAGGTTTATTACCCTGGAATCCATGAAACAATGTGCAATAGCGACTTTTGTATATGCTATTGTCTCACTAATAAACCACTAAAGTCAGCTGGAACACAACAAATAAAGCTTGGCAGTAAAGAAACATAAGGCATTATTGGCATCATTACATGTTCTTCTTTTACAGGGTATCTTTTCCCTTGCAAGTCAATGTATCTCTACAGTGGCATAAACCAACACATCGGGGCAGCGCTACGAATATGAGAATGCCAGTTACCCGATACTATTGCAGTACAAACAATGCCATTTGTTCTGATTACTGGTATAATTCACTGTTTGGAGCTTTAAGAACCAATCTACTAATTTCCATTTTTGTTAGTAACAGGGATCTGGTGTCAGAGTTCAGAACAACATTTTTGTTTTTTTTACCACTCTAGCAAATAGAAAACGTGGTGATGCCAAGCAGTAGTTGGCATGTCTCCTTAGCATACACAATTTTCAGCTCTTATACCAAATGGCGTCCCTCTGTTCAGAAAAGCATTTTTCCTAAGCAAACGACAGTAATTTAAGTTAAATTTGAAACACTTATTATTGAGAGATGTAACAGAGGAGAAAATATCCTTTCCAGGCCAAAGAGGAAAAATAGGAGGCACTCAGTGATACAGTAAAACAAGCCTTTCTTTATTCAATATAAGTAGTACATGGATGCAGGGGAACAGGTACAGAGGAGGACAACGGCCATTTTGCGTCGATCAGACCTTGACCAGTTGAAGAGTCTGATCGACACGAAGCGGTCTTTGTCCTCCAATGCGCCTGTTCCCCTGCATCCATGTACTACTTGTATGGAATAAAGAAAGGATTATTTTACTGCATCCCAGAGTGCCACCTATTTTTTCCTCTTTGCCCTGGATTTTATATGACGCTGATCGTTTCAGGTGTTGCACCCGGGATTTTGCAAGCTGTACATTGCTGGTCGGCCGAGTAAGTTTGAAAAGTTATGTTTTAAGGCGTTTGGTGCTGGTTTTTCTCATTTTCCAGAAAATATCCTTATACTGTGCCCAGTGTGAATTTGGGGAGTTCTCAAGGTGAAAATTACTCAGTAGGAAAGATGTGGACTCAGCATTAGAGCCCACTTCAAAAGGGAGGAATTCCGACGTGAGCTTAGTATTATGCCCAATGTCTGAAAGTGGTTAAAGCTGTTCTGATGTGTAGCAAGGCATATGTTTTCGTAGACTGAAACCCATCTCTACCAATGAGTCCATCATATAGGTAATTCACTCCATGGTCAAGAAACCCAAAACATTGCTCACGGCACCATCAATGTAGCCAGTTCTTCACCTGTAGAATCTCCTTGGTCCATGTTCATCCGCTGGGAGGATGGATGAGATGACTGCCTGTGCTCCCAGTTCCTTCACTTTCTGGCCTAGGTCTTCATCTTCAAAGTCTCTGCATATAGCTTCCAGGTTTTTTTCTTGCTGTGTAATTTGTTTCTACGTGTATTAATAGTTGTGGGTAGTCATCTGTAGCACTGAAGTGTCTTGATAGCCTATCAGACACATTTTTCATTTGGGCACTTGGAAGACAGCACACTTCTTGTGAAGTAATGTCCGGTTGGCAGAGTGTGGCTTCTGTTCCTCTCAGTTGGGATTCCCCCACGACCACCACTCATTTTCTTCTTCACCACAGTGCTTTTTCTCCCTTCAAGAGGATTCTAATTTCTTACTGGGTGTTCTTTGTGGGTAAAGCACATTTCTGATGTACATCTTCATAGTTGTCCTGGACAATGTATGAAAACTTTAGATATCTCATGAAAATATAATCATTGTACTGTGAAGATATTTGTGGCAGATACAGAGCACAGACTGGTTGAAGCAGATAAAGGCATAGTGAGGAAGTTTTATGCCAGACTAATTCAGCTCTTCGGTGGCTACACCTGTCCAACAAATCATGAAAAAGCGTTGGTGTTCTTATGCTAGAAATGCCACTTTCTGATGAGGCACACACCACTGAGAAGATGACCAGAATTTGTTAAGTTAAGATTCATTAAGTTAAGACTCATTCATTAAGATTCGGCAAATCGTACTCCAGCGAGTCTTTTATTATGACTAGTATATGAAACGCCAGCCTTAATCGGCTGTAATCGTTCTTTACCTCTTCTTCCAAAGTAAGACTGTGTTAAAACATTATACAAGTGTTCCCTGCAGCCAAAGGTTGTGTATCAAGACCGCATAGTTGATGGTGAATTGCTGCAGTTAGATGCAGACAATTTTGGTTGTGCACCTTTCACAGCCGAAACATGTAAAAAGTGTTTCAAAGTTAAAAAATGCATTTATAAAAATCATATCACAAGAGTACAGCAGTTTGCATTAAAACATGCATGGTTTCGCCATGAACCACACAACTCCACTGAGTCAATACGGGTTTAGAGATGATCGCAAGGAGGGAAAAAGCTGGTAAAGCACAGGTCAGAGACTAAAAGTGGGAGAAAGCATAAACCTCTTCACAAAAGGCAGATGACACAGACTGTACTGTATCAAGGTGTATATAAGGAAAAAAACGCACAACTCAGTCTGTGTAAAGAGAAAGGAGAGCAACCACAGAAGAGTATCGAGGATGATGGGGAGGACTCGCACTCCACAGCATCAAAGTCTGTTGGTAAAAGGGAGAAAGGTTCTTTATGGGATGTAGAAGGGGAAATCTATTCAGGGAGAAGCTGAACTGATACATGAGAACTAGTAAAGGCAGCAGCATATTCAATTGCTGTTCCTATCCCTTTCTTTAATTCCAGTAGATTGTGTGTGCAGGGATCTATCTGTACTCAGCCCAGTCCAAGCTGTGAATAGACATAGAAGATTAGTGAATTCTTTCTGCAGTGCACCTGCTCCTCAAAGCAGAAACAAGCACTATGTCCATGAACAGTGTTGCATCATGGAAAATGGAGGAAAGCCAACAAGAATGTTGCCAACCACCACAAGAGATAAATCCCTCTTCCCCATCCTCATTCCACAGCGTTTCAGGAGAGAAGGAAGAGGCTATTACTTAGAAGCTTTTTAGGTTCACATAACAAACATTCAGTTTACTGGGCACCATAACAATTATATGATGAGTGCTGTGCTTTTTGAATTTCTTTCTGAATTGATACCTACACTTTGAGAAATAATTTCAATCTGGAACTAAAGGCAACTTTTTTTAAGATTTGGAATAACCAACAACAGTGTAAAAATATTTCTTTTCTATGTTTAACATGTTCATAAGTATTTCTTAGTACATGTCTTGTGCCATCTGTACATATTGACTAGCATCAAAACGTTAAAATTGGCTTGTGACCGAAAGCTGAAAGACACAGTCACACAAGACATTATTGCTAGCATCCTCAGGAGAGACGGACAAAGAGTCCTAGTCGTACGTTTTTCGACATTCTTCTCCTTCAGAGACGGAGACAAATAAAAGAAGAGCTATATACAGTATATCACAAAAGTGAGTACACCGCTCACATTTTTGTCAATATTTTATTATATCTTTTCATGGGACAACACTGACGATCTGATACTTTGATACAATGTAAAGTAGCCAGTGTACAGCTTGTATAACAGTGTAAATTTGGTGTGCCCTCTAAATAACTCATCACACAGCCATTAATGTATAAACTTCTGGCAACAAAAGTGGAGTACACTTTTTGAAAATACCTAAACTGTGACCAAAAGTGTCAATATTTTGTGTAGCCAACATTATTTTCAAGCAGTGCCTTAACTTGCATGGACATGGACTTCACTAGTGCTTCACAGGTTGCCACTGGAATCCTCTTCCACTCCTCCATGACATCATAGAGACGGTGACTATTGGAGATCTTGCGCTCCTCCACCATCAATTTGAGAATACCCCACAGATGCTCAATAAGGTTTAGGTCTGGAGAAATGATTGGCCAGTCCAACACTTTTACCCTCAGTTTCTTTAGCAAGGCAGGGGTCGTCTTGGAGGTGTGTTTGGGGTTGTTATCGTGTTGGAATACTGCACTGCGACCCAGTTTCTGAAGGGAGGGGATCATGCTTTGCTTTGTGTCACAGTACATGTTGGCATTCATGGTTCCATCAATGAACTGTAGCTCCCCACAGCTGGCAGCACTCATGCAGCCCCAAAGAATGACACTTCTACCACCATGCTTTACTGTAGGCAAGACACTCTTGTCTTTGTACTCCTCACTTGGTTGTTGCCACACATGCTTGACACCATCTGAATCAAATAAGTTTATCTTGTTCTCATCAGATCACAGGACATGGTACCAGTAATTCATGTCATTACTCTGCTTGTATTCAGCAAAGTGTTTGTAGGCTTTCTTGTGCATCATCTTTAGGCCAGGGTCAGACTTGCGGAAAACTCGCACGAGCCTCCCATCTCAATACCCAGCACATTCCGGTCCTGAGTGCCGGGTATTGAGATGCGAGACTTGTGCGAGTTTCTCGCAAATCTGACCCCGGCCTTTGAAGAGGTTCCTTCTGGGATAACAACCATGTAGACCAATTTGCTGCAGTATGCAACATTGTCTGAGCACCGACAGGCTGACAGCACTCATACAGTTAGGTCCATATATATTTGGACAGAGACAAAATTTTTCCAATTTTGGTTCTAGACATTACCACAATGAATTTTAAACAAAACAATTCAGATGCAGTTGAAGTTAAGACGTTCAGCTTTCATTTGAGGGTATCCACATTAAAATTGGATGAAGAGTTTAGGAGTTTCAGCTCCTTCACATGTGCCACCATGTTTTAAAGGGACCAAAAGTAATTGGACAATTGACTCCAAGGCTATTTCATGGTCAGGTGTGGGCAATCCCTTTGTTATGTCATTCTCAATTAAGCAGATAAAAGGCCTGGAGTTGATTTGAGGCATGGTGCTTGCATTTGGAAGGTTTTTTGCTGTGAAGGAAACATGCGGTCAAAGGAGCTCTCCATGCGGTGAAAAAAGCCATCCTTAAGCTGCAAAAACAGAAAAATCCCATCCGAGAAATTGCTACAACATTAGGAGTTTGGTACATCCTGAGAAAGAAAGCAAGGACTGGTGAACTCATCAATGCAAAAAGACCTGGGCGCCCACGGAAGACAACAGTAGTGGATGATCGCAGTATCTCCATGTTGAAGAGAAACCCCTTCACAACAGCCAACCAAGTGAACAACACTCTCCAGGAGGTAGGTGTAGCAATATCCAAATCTACCATAAAGAGAAGACTGCATGAAAGTAAATACAGAGGGTTCACTGCACGGTGCAAGCCACTCATAAGCATCAAGAATCAAAAGGCTAGACTGGACTTTGCTAAAAAAACATCTAAAAAAGCCAGCAGTTCTGGAAGAACATTCTTTGGACAGATGAAACCAGGATCAACCTCTACCAGAATGATGGAAAGAGAAAAGTATGGCGAAGGCGTGGTACAGCTCATGATCCAAAGCATACCACATCATCTGTAAAACACGGCGGAGGCAGTGTGATGGCTTGGGCATGCATGGATGCCAGTGGCACTGGGTCACTAGTGTTTATTGATGATGTGACACAGGACAGAAGCAGCCGAATGAATTCTGAGGTATTCAGAGCCATACTGTGTGCTCAGATCCAGCCAAATGCAGCCAAACTGATTGGTCGTCGTTTCATACTACAGATGGACAATGACCCAAAACATAAAGCCAAAGTAAAGCAAAGAAGTGGAATATTCTTGAATGGCCAAATCAGTCACCTGATCTCAACCCAATTGATCATGCATTTCACTTGTTAAAGACTAAACTTCAGACAGAAAGGCCAACAAACAAACAGCAACTGAAAACCACAGCAGTGAAGGCCTGGCAGAACATCAAAAAGGAGGAAACACAGCGTCTGTTGATGTCCATGAGTTCAAGTCTTCAGGCAGTCATTGCCAACAAAGGGTTTTCAACTAAGTACTAGAAATGAACATTTTATTTACAATTATTTAGTCTGTCCAATTACTTTTGGTCCCTTTAAAAACAGGGTGGCACATTTTAAGTAGCTGAAACTCCTAAACCCTTCATCCAATTTTAATGTGGATACCCTCAAATGAAAGTTGAAAGTCTGAACTTCAACTGCATCTGAATTGTTTTGCTTAAAATTCATTGTGGTAATGTCTAGAACCAAAATTAGAAAAATGTTGTCTCTGTCCAAATATATATGGACCTGTCTATTTTGAAAAGACAACCTCTGGATTTGACACTGAGCACGTGCACGCAACTCCTTTGGTCGACCATGGTGAGGCCAGTTCTAAGTGAAACCTGCCTTGTTAAACCACGGTATGATCTTAGCCACCGTGCTGCAGCTCAGTATCAGGGTGTCGGCAATCTTCTTATAGCCTAGGCCATCTTTATGTAGAGCAACAATCTTTTTTTCAGATCCTCAGAGAGTTTTGCCATGAGGTTCCATGTTGAACTTCCAGGGACCAGTATGAGCGTTTGAGAGCGATGACAAAATTTAACACACCTTTTCCCAATCCACACCTGAGACCTTGTAACACTAATGAGTCCTATAACACCGGGGAAGGAAAATGGCTACTTGGACACAATTTGTTCATTTCCATTTAGGGGCTGTATTCACTTTTATTGCCAGTGGTTTAGACAATAACGACTGTGTTGCTTTATTTAGTGGGCATACCAAATTTACATTGTTATACAAGCTGTACCCTGACTACTTTACATTTTATAAAAAAGTTTTATATCTTCAGTGTTGTCCCGTGAAAAGCTACAATAAAATATTTACAAAAATGTGAGGGGTGTACTAACTTTTGTGATAATACTGAGGGTTGAGTCATGAAAAATATCTTTGTCGTTGATGCTTTTAAATATGTCGATTACATATATGAGGATACATCAATAGAAAAAAAAAGATAATACTATTTGTGGTTAGGAAGAATTGAAACAATGGCTCACATTTTCTAGATATTTACTACTGCAATATACAGGCTGGGCAATGTATGGTTCAAAAGCTTTAGAGCAACACAAATACTGTAAGCGACTGGCCAAAAATAGACAGAATGGAAAAAAATCTTGTACGAAAAGAAGAGTGGTGGAGAATAATCGTCCTGGCATAAATGACAAATCCACAGGAGGCCTCTACCCGACTGGCAAGGCAAAAACGTTCCAACATGGCTTTTATATACCCTTTTATGCTGTGCTATTGGGGGAGTTTTAACAGGTTTTCATTCAACATATTCATAATGTAATTTTAATACTCAGACCTCCATCACCTAGTCAGCACCGATGAAGCGCCATACAAAAAAAAATGTACTCCTGAACATATTTTAAAATATTTCTATTAATGTTCTCAGTGGGTTACTAGTCTTTTAACATGATTGTGTAAAACAACAAAGCACTATACAAAGGCCGCTTAATTTCTGTGCTTTGGCCTAGATCTGAACACTGGGAAATAACAGGGCAGCGAGTGTTGCTAAAAACATATTTTGAGAATAAAAAGCTTAGCAGTAGGATTCTATAAGTGACCATCAAAAAGATTATTTTTCAGAATAAAGTTTTTTTGCAACTGATTTTTTTTTCCCCACAGACCTAACTTGTGGATGTGAGTTGGGGTTCCACATTCGATTAAAGAAATAATTGGATTTGGACATCTACCATCTTCTATTCAATTAACTGAAAAACTAATTATCAGGACTAGGAATGCATTTCACGTTACTTATGTAAATTCGCAAAGAAAGGTCTTGGCAACAATCTGAAAAACTACAAAAGTACAACTTGGACCAGAGTGGCTTTGAGCAAGTTAAAAATATTTTGAGCAGACCACTTGGAGTACAAAGAGAAAACAATGAAAAGAAACATGTCCTTTGTTTGGTAGATGATACATACAAATTAGATGAAACTCTTTCAGTTTGAAGCATAAAAAAAAGCCATAAAAGCCTAAAAAAGTGAAGTTAGTTTTCAAATTGCAGTTCTTTGCACAGGAGAAAATTGTTGTGACACGTAGATATAACGGATAAATATGGTTTGCAAAATGATGACAAAAAACTGAATGGAACATCCAGACTAGTGTGAATAAGTGTGTACCAGGAGGAGCTACCTCCATATACAATATACAAAAAAAGGTTGCACTCTATTGTGCTAAAGCATGTCAATGTGAAATATATGAAATATGAATAGCAGTACAGCTTCTGAATATTACAAAAACTATTTTGAAATGCTTAGTATACAATTTGGCCAAATTATATCTGCACGTCAACCATTGTCAAGGTGGCTTCAAAAACTGATGGGTCCCTAAGGCCTCTTTCACACTTCAGTTTTTTGCATCAGTCAAGATCCGCCAAAAGGACGGATGGCGGATCCGTTTTAGTACTGATGACAACGGATGGCACCCGTCTGTTTTTTTGACGGATCCGACAAATGAAGAATTTTAAAGGAATCGCAGCCTGGAAAGAGAAAGAATTTTTTTTTTTGTCTGGCACCCAGAAAGAATTTCGGGTTAAATGAGTGTCTGGAGGATCCGCCACAGAAAAAAACATTACAAGCTCCGTTTTGAAATCTTTGAGGATGGTGACGGACAGGAACTTTTGGCGGATCCGCAAAAAAAACGGATGCAACGGACGGCAATCCGTCACAATCCGCCAATAATGGAAGTCAATGGGGAAAAAACGGATCCTCAAAAGAAAATTGCGGATCCGTTTTTTTCAAAACTTGGCGGATTGTGACTGATTGTAAAAAACGGAAGTGTGAAAGAGGCCTAAGTGTGTGAATACCTCTCCTAGGCAAAATGATTACGACAGAAATGCTACTCTGATCCCCTACTGGAATAGCATTTTTGGCACAGAGTACGGAGGTGCATGCCACTTAGTAGAGGCGCCAAATTCATTAAGTGGTGTGCGCCTCTTAATTCAGTGCCTTCTATTTCAACAAGCCTGGCTCAGCGCAATTGTGTGCAAAGCTATTCTTGATGAACTGGTTCCAAGGAGTTTACTGCTCAGATCTTCCTCTCTTAGTCAAAGTGGAGAGCAGTTTGTAATTACACATATAAAAAGGGACAATTACATACATACATTTATGGCATGTTTTTTTATTTATAGTACCGTAAAAATCCAGGGTGCTGTACATACAAAAACATGACTCAGAGCAGTGGTTCCCAACCTTTTTGGCACCAGGGACCGGCTTCAAGCAAGACCATTTGTCCATGGCCCGCAGGAGTGGGGGTGGGGAAGGGGCGGGCCTTTGGTCATAT
This sequence comes from Dendrobates tinctorius, assembly GCF_039654945.1. Classification (NCBI taxonomy): domain Eukaryota; kingdom Metazoa; phylum Chordata; class Amphibia; order Anura; family Dendrobatidae; genus Dendrobates; species Dendrobates tinctorius. The sequence goes on from NW_027361692.1 coordinate 13,798,456, forward strand.
GAGGGCGGGGTATATATAGTTTGATGGACCCACACCTGTAATCCCCCATATTTAGTATGATGGCTCCACACCTGTAATCCCCCAATATAAAGTATGATGTCAATATAAAGTATGATGGCCCCACACTTGTAATCCCCCATATACAGTATGATGGTCCCACACCTATACACAGTATATAGCTTAGCTCAGGGATGTTCGCCTACACAATATACATCTCTGGTTACAGTACAGAGCTCTGTTCACAGTATGTAGCTCAGGACGGGGATGCTCACCTATACAGCTCTGTTCACAGTATATAGCTTAGATCAGGGATGCTCAACTGCACAGCTCTGGTTACAGTATATAGCTCAAGTAGCTCACATTGGGAATGCGCGCATATATATACACAGCAGCTATCACAGGTGAACAAGTCCGTACTCACTGAGCGCGCTCCTGAATGCATGCATTCCACCTTCTAAGCCTTCCCCACGCTGCCCTGATGCAACAATCAGCGTCAGGCCAATTGCAGCCTGGCAGCCAATCAAATCACGGAGCTGCACAGCCAATTAAGCGGCTGCAGCTCCCAGAGACTCACACTCCCCTGACACTCCCACTACACAGAGGACCTTCCAAGTGCAAACTCGCGCCCTGGGCACACGGAAAATTAAAGGGGCCAGCACGGACCGGTCCGCGGACCAGTGGTTAGGGACCCCTGACTTACAGTACATATAACCGCAATATATAGCAAAAAGTGTGACTAAACATGACAGACTGGTACAATGGGAGTGAGGACACTGCTGTGAGGGCTTACAAGCTATAGAGAAAGGGGGAAGGATGCAGAGGGCAAGGGTAAAAGCTGCTGAAACAGTCAGAACAGAAGGAGACAAAAGTAGAGCAGAGAAGGTGGCCTTGTTAGGACAAGATTACATTTGGGGAGGCATCAAGAGATTAGGTCAGATAAGGGTGGAGGTAATGTGTTATGGACATCCTTGGAAGTTATTGTTAGCATTTTAAACTGTATTCTCTGGGCAATGGGTAGTACTAGTCAGTGAACAGATTGGCACATGTGAATCAACCGGAAAGCAGAGTGAAGGATGGACTGGGCAAGTACAAGTAATCAGCACAAGTCTATGAGAGCCTCGTTCTGGCTCTCATATTGAATTGAGAGCATGTAATGTAGGTTTTGATTTCTAAAGAGTCAGAAGCCGCGCTCATAAATGTCACGGCAGGACCGTAATGGTGCCGAGAAACGGTGTAAACGCTGGAGGTCAAGCATAAGATTGGTGGCAGGGGACTTGCATTTAAGACACCACTCCAGAAATGAGAAAAAAAAACAAAAAACGCTGGAGTAGTGGTTTTATGTACAGAATCATATAAACAGACACATCATACGACACAGAAAGTAAATTTTGAGACCTTATGCTAAGGTATTGTTGGAGGCACAAAACAGTCAAAGTTTGGTGGTAGCTGTCTTGTGCTTTGCTGGTTAGAAGATAAAGGATAAAAGGATGGAGAAAAAGTTTCATGAGCAATGGAAGTGCATATCCACTGATGATGCTGGGGCTAGTGGTGAATATCAGATTATATTGTGTCTAAAACACACTTTTATCCAGACCAGATTCTTTGTCAAAAGAAACACATACAGGGTTTATATAGAAGAAAACTGTCTTGATTCGAGAATGAGTTGTTTGCATACAATAAAACGGATTTCTATACACCTTCAGCACCAGCAGCATTAGAGTGGTTAGTATCCAGTGCCTGTGAAGACTTTTCCTCCATTCTGATTCCCTTTTTGTGTGTATAGAAAGAAACAAGTCCCTCAAGGGAAATGTTACAGGGAGAATCTTCCCGGCAACAGTCTCCTGCACTACTCTCCAACGCTGAACAGTTCCTGGCCAGATTTTAAATGCATGTTTTTCTCTGAAATGCAACAGTTTTCCAGACTAAAACATACCAGGCTGAAATGATGGAGTTTGTATCAGATTAATGCTGTCCATGGATCAAGTGCTGTAAATCAGCTGTTAAGTTCCCATTAAGTCTGGTGAGGGATCTGAGGGAATCGGTAAGATGGATTTCTTTTAGTCCATTGTCACTGTTGCCCAAATAACAGCTCTCTACTGTATGCCAGAGAGGTAATTCTGTGACAATTGAGGACACAGGCCATGGTGGGAGAAGATTGAGAAGTTCAGTAGAGTGGTGGTGGGAACTGAGACAAATCTTTATTTGATACTAGCTGAAGAGCCTGGCGTTGCCTGGGCATAGTAACCAACTGTGGTTCGCTATAACAAATTATAATGATTATATTGCACATAAAAAACGTGCATCTAATCCCATCCTGTGTGATACTGACTGCTGAGCCATGTATCTAATACTATTCTGTGTGATACTGTGTGCTGAGCTGCGTATCTAATCCTATCCTGTGTGATACTGTCTGAGCCGTGTATCTAGTCCTATCCTGTGTGATACTGTCTGCTGAGCCGTGTATCTATTCCTATTCTGTGTATCTAATCCTATCCTGTGTGATACTGTCTGCTGAGCCGTGTATCTAATCCTATCCTGTGTGATACTGACTGCTGAGCCATGTGGCTAATCTTCTCCTGTGTGATACTGACTGCTGAGCCGTGTATCTAATCCTATCCTGTGTGATACTGGGCTCCCTCTGCAGTCTGTGTCAGAGGGTGGTCTGTGTTGGCACGGTAATAAATTGTGTTATTTCCAGCTTTACAGAAGGACGATAACACCATAGAAATGATAAGAATAATAGGCCTCAGTTACCACAACTGTCTACAAAGAAAACTGTTGCTGATAGCAACCAATCACAGCTCATTTTTCATCTTTTAAACAGCTCTGGGACAGCGTGGCGAGTTTTGAGTGGCGACTTGTGTTTCGACTTTTATGTGTATGAGGTTGGTGTATGTGTGGTGAAATGTGTGCTGAGGGTGGTATATGTGTTGAAGCACGTGGTAGTGTGTGGCGCATTTTGTGTGCGTGTTTATATCCCCGTGTGTGGTGAGTATCCCATGTCAGGGCCCCACCTTAGCAACTGTACGGTATATACTCTTTGGCGCCATCGCTTTAAGTCCCCCTTGTTCACATCTGGCAGCTGTCAATTTGCCTCCATCATTTTTCCTTTCACTTTTTCCCCACTATGTAGGTAGGGGCAAAATTCTTTGGTGAATTGGAACACGCGGAATTAAAATTTCGCCTCACAACATAGCCTATGACACTCTCAGGGTCCAGACATGTGACAGTGCAAAATTTTGTGGCTGTAGCCATGACGGTGCAGATGCCAATCCCGGACATGCATACCCACCCACATTGAGCTTCATATATTAGATTATCAATTTTATCCACAAGCTATGCCATAAATGTATTGCAAATGCTAGTCCCAAATGGACTTGGTGCTGCTTTCAGTGGAGAAGTGGTCAGTATTCCCAAACTAACAAATGGGAATTCCAAACATCTCTCCCCTCATGGTGACGTACAACAGGACAAGACAAAACAGAGTGGTGGGACCCATATCTACCATACATTTATGGTATATCCTGTTGCCAGATTCCCACAGATATCAACTGATTGTTAGGCTTACCAGCAGTGGCATACTTTGCTTTGTATAATCTAAATCACAAAAAGCATCTAAAATAGAAAAAAAAATCCCTTTAGAACCCTCAAATGTTTATGAAGTTTGAAGGACCACAAAATGTTTTACATCACAAACCTGTAATATAGCTTTTAGACTTTTTACTATTAGCTTGACAATCGCACTAATATTTCTATTGCTGTACCTTAATACTAGATATTAAAGACGTGTTCTACACATTTAATGGTTGGTGGTTCTGGATATATTGATATAACCTGAATTCTAGGCTTTAATTTAGAAGTCACACTTAGCATTCAGGTAATAGCATGGTGGCCAGAACCAATAAAGTGTGGAAAATGTAATATTTTAGGCACTTTTCTAACAAATTATATAAAATATGTCCAAGCAGACGAAACAATAAGAAAGACAGTTCATTGTAGCATGAGATGCATAATATCTACCAAGGTAAATTAATCTGCTCACTTTTCATTCATTCATTCTCCTATTTAGAAAATATCCAGGGCATACCAGAGAGCCTGGATGAAAAAGCTTTCGGTGTCACCCGCTGACAGGTTGTCCTCATAAGCATAGCTCTGAAGGTCGCGTTCACAAAGCTGTATTATATAACATGTCATGAACAGCACAGTCCAGTGAAAACTTCTACTGTGGATCTTTACTACAGATTTCATATCCGTCAGAGGAAACTGACAGCAAAGGCTTGAGAGGGAGGAAGAGCGAAATAAAGAGGCAGGTGACAAGATTGCATAGATTGCATTTCCTATTTAGGGAAATTACAATCTATGAAAGTCAAAGACACAAACACAGGACAAACATCATGCAAACATCAAACTATACTCAACAATTTGATTTCAACTCAAAGAATTGTTAGAATTATGAAAATCAGGATGGAAAGACTTGTACTGATATGCAAATGACAAAATGACAAAATGAGAAGTACATTTTCAAAACATCTACATTTATTCAATGTTGAAGGTGAGCGCCATGCGGACAAATACATGTACTTGCACACATTAGCATGTTGTTATCAATGATGATTAAATTAATGTCTGAGGAATGTTGTCTCTCTGAATGCACTTGGGCACACAAATCATCAAGATCTGCTGCTGGCAGCTACCGATCAATGACATTCAGGATTGTGGAGTCGGTAAGCCAAACTTCCGACTCCACAATTTCCCCAACCCCACAGCACTGGTCACTACTGAGCATGTTCATAAAGTGCAGCACAGATTCATCTCAACTAAAAGATTCATCTCAACTAAAAGACGAGATTTTTAGATCAGGAACAGAAATTTAAATGACATTTCATATCTTTCCCAAATTCTGCTGAAAAAATTACAGCATATTCTGCATGGAACTACTGATGCCAATTTATTACCATACATACTCAAGTATAAGCTCAATTTACTTAAAAGGGACTGCCAACATAGAATGACTCCTCAAATGAAGCAGAGCAGTTCTGTGCTTCATGGTGGGGCCAATCAATCTGAACCTTCCTACCTGCTTGGTTCCCATCTATCTCCAACCCATCCCTTGCACTATAACGTCAGAACTGTCAACTGAATAAAAAAGGGGGAGGGGGTGAGAGGAATGGAAACAGAGGGAAAAGAAGGTGGAAAGGTGTATTTTTGGCATGGCGCTATCAAAGGAATAAAATAATCCACACCAACTATAAACCGAGAGATGGTGAGGGAACACTTAGCTGATTTAAATTAATTTAAATCTCATGGTCAAGAGGAATTACATCCTAGGGTACTGAAAGAGTTAGCAGATGAAATTGCAGAACCACTAGCCAGAATCTTTGAAAAATCCTGGAGAACAGAGGAAGTCCCAGGAGACTGGAGAAAGGCAAATGTTGCCCCTATCTTCAAAAAAAGGAAAGATGATGCCAGGAAATTAATGTAATTTCCAGACCAGTGAGCCTTACTTCTAAGCCAGTAAACATCTTTGAACAAATTAATAAGCAACATGTAAGTACTTGGATAAGGATACAGTAATAAACTAGAGCCAGCATGGGTTTGTAGCAAAAAAGTCATGCCAGACTAATCTAATTTCGTTCATCAATGGGTCATGGAAATGCGGTAGATAAAGTATATCTCAACTTCAGCAAAGCAATTGATACAGTATCTCATATTATCATTATCGAAAACATGACCAAGTATGGGATTGACAAGGCTACAGTTAAGTGGATTCATAACTGGCTCAGTGATCATACTCGAAGAGTGGTAATAAATGGTTGCACATCCAATTGGAAGTGTGTTTCAAGTGGGGCACCACAAGGCTCTGTCCAGGTTCCAGTGTTCAAAATTTTTATAAATGATCTAGATAAGGAAACTGAAGGTACACTAATCAAATTTGCAGATGATGCAAAGCTAAGAGGGATAGCTAACACTAGAGAAGACAGAGAAAGGATTCAGAAAGATCCAGATAAGCTTGAACAATGGGCAGTAACTAAAGGGGGCTTTACACATAGAAATATCTCTAGCGATATCGCTAAAGCGTCACCGATTTTGTGACGCAGTAGCGATATCGGTAGCGATATTGCTACATGTGACACTCGCCTCCGACCCGGCTCCCCGCTGGCTATCGCTGATCACGCGAGATCGGCCTGGTCCATTTCTCATCATCGGCTTCCTGCTGGCGCCAACGAGTGAGCCATGGACGCGGGCGGAAGACGGTCATCATCACCGCGTCTGACAGGTAAGTGATGACCGCCGCTGCGTCGCTAGTGAGATCTGCCTGTTTGGCATCTCATTAGCAACCATTTAGCGATGCACCAGCGATCCTGACTGGGTCATATCGTGGTCAGGACCGCTGGTGCATCGCTAAATGTAACGGGGGCTTAATAGAATGATATTTAACAGGGAGAAATGTAAGATTCTACATCTGGGCAAGAAAAACAAATTACATCTACAGAATGGGAGGAATAAAACTAAGCAACAGACTTGGGTATACTAACAGATCACAGGCTGCACACGAGTCAACAGTGTGAGGCATCAGCAAAAAAGGCAAACACAGTTCTATCAAGTATTAAGAGAAGCATACAGTCTAGATCACGTGAAGCAATTATCCCCCTATACTCCTTCTTGGTGAGGCCTCAGGATAGTGAGCGGACTGCAAACTATGTCCTACTAGGAACAGTTAAAGGATTTGGGAATGTGAACCTTGCAAAAAACAAAGCTAAGAGGAGACTTAATAGCGGCCTACAAATATCTCAAGGAATGTCACAGTGTAGAGGGATCATCCTTATTCTCATTTGCACATGGAAACACGAGATGCAATGAAAAGAAACGGAAGGGGAGAAGATACAGATTATATATTAGTAAAAAAAAATATTTGAGAGTGAGGGTGATCAACAAGTGGAACAGGCTGCCATGAGAGGTTGCGACTTCTCCTTCAATGGAAGGGTTAAAACCCAGGCTGGACAGACATCTGTCTGAGATGGTTTAGTAAATCCTACATTGAGCAGGGGCTTGGACACAAGGAGTCTTGAAGTCCCTTGGAACTCTAACATTCTATGATTAGCCCCGCAATGATGCACCAAGTAGCGGGACTCAGTTTGAACAGTGTTTCTATGTTGTCAGTCTCTTTAAAGGGGGTTTCCCAGTGAAAACAAGTTATCACCCATCAAAAAAGTGTGATATACTACCAATGATAAACAAGTTGTCACCTATCTATTGAATTGGTGATAACTAAAACAATCACTTTAATGTTCATTGGGCTGTCCTGCAGTTTCCATCAGTCCCTAGAAAGTGACTGGACCACAGCAAATTAACGCTCCTCCTTAATGCGGTCATGCCATGAGGGACGGACACCAGCTAAGCTGTGCGAACTACAGTGTTCATACATTTGACATCTAAACTGTAAATTGGTAATCGCTTTTTTTTCGGAGGTTGGAAATAACCTTAAAAGAAAACAATTCTGATGAAGAGTCTCCGCGAGCTCAACGATCACTGGGTTTTGGCCGTTGCAGCTGAAAAGAGGAAATCGGAAAACCAGGGGAAGAGTCTTGAGGAGATCATTTGCATATTCCCAGTGCCTTCTGGGATAAGTGAAGAGTCTCCGCGAGCTCAACGATCACTGGGTTTTGGCCGTTGCAGCTGAAAAGAGGAAATCGGAAAACCAGGGGAAGAGTCTTGAGGAGATCATTTGCATATTCCCAGTGCCTTCTGGGATAAGTGAAGAGTCTCCGCGAGCTCAACGATCACTGGGTTTTGGCCGTTGCAGCTGAAAAGAGGAAATCGGAAAACCAGGGGAAGAGTCTTGAGGAGATCATTTGCATATTCCCAGTGCCTTCTGGGATAAGTGAAGAGTCTCCGCGAGCTCAACGATCACTGGGTTTTGGCCGTTGCAGCTGAAAAGAGGAAATCGGAAAACCAGGGGAAGAGTCTTGAGGAGATCATTTGCATATTCCCAGTGCCTTCTGGGATAAGTGAAGAGTCTCCGCGAGCTCAACGATCACTGGGTTTTGGCCGTTGCAGCTGAAAAGAGGAAATCGGAAAACCAGGGGAAGAGTCTTGAGGAGATCATTTGCATATTCCCAGTGCCTTCTGGGATAAGTGAAGAGTCTCCGCGAGCTCAACGATCACTGGGTTTTGGCCGTTGCAGCTGAAAAGAGGAAATCGGAAAACCAGGGGAAGAGTCTTGAGGAGATCATTTGCATATTCCCAGTGCCTTCTGGGATAAGTGAAGAGTCTCCGCGAGCTCAACGATCACTGGGTTTTGGCCGTTGCAGCTGAAAAGAGGAAATCGGAAAACCAGGGGAAGAGTCTTGAGGAGATCATTTGCATATTCCCAGTGCCTTCTGGGATAAGTGAAGAGTCTCCGCGAGCTCAACGATCACTGGGTTTTGGCCGTTGCAGCTGAAAAGAGGAAATCGGAAAACCAGGGGAAGAGTCTTGAGGAGATCATTTGCATATTCCCAGTGCCTTCTGGGATAAGTGAAGAGTCTCCGCGAGCTCAACGATCACTGGGTTTTGGCCGTTGCAGCTGAAAAGAGGAAATCGGAAAACCAGGGGAAGAGTCTTGAGGAGATCATTTGCATATTCCCAGTGCCTTCTGGGATAAGTGAAGAGTCTCCGCGAGCTCAACGATCACTGGGTTTTGGCCGTTGCAGCTGAAAAGAGGAAATCGGAAAACCAGGGGAAGAGTCTTGAGGAGATCATTTGCATATTCCCAGTGCCTTCTGGGATAAGTGAAGAGTCTCCGCGAGCTCAACGATCACTGGGTTTTGGCCGTTGCAGCTGAAAAGAGGAAATCGGAAAACCAGGGGAAGAGTCTTGAGGAGACGCGCGAAATTTGGCTCATCTTTCATCGTTTTTAAGAAATCTCAAGATGGAAGAGGCCAGGAGCCATTTGGTGAGCTGCATTTCTTGCTACATGTTCACAGATTTACCAGTGGAAAAGCCAAACTTCACATGCCACAAATGCAAGCTTGTGTCCCTGTTGGAGGAAAAGTTGCAAAATCTCGAAGAGAGGTTAGCTACGTTGAAGATCATTAAGGAAGGTGAAGAGTTCTTGGACAGAGCAGAATTATCTCTTCATGTTACAGAAAGAGAAGAAATTCGAAGTGCACCTGAAGAAACAGAGGAATGGAGACATGTGACCCAGAGAAGCAGGAGGATCAGGAGGCAGTCAGCACCCATACTGCTCAGGAACCAGTACCAGGCTCTAACGCAGGAAAACGATGAAGAAATACTTCAGGATAAGACTTTGCCAACAAACAGCAACCTTGTACGCCCTCAGAGTCCTCCTGGATGGAGAAAGAAAAATGTTGTGAAGAAGAAACGGAGAGTGGTGGTCATGGGGGATTCCCTGCTGAGAGGAACAGAGGCCGCTATCTGCAGACCGGATATAACTACAAGAGAAATGTGCTGTCTTCCAGGTGCAAAAATTAAAGATGTGTCTGACAGGATATCAGGACTCTTCAGACCTACAGATGACTACCCATTCCTGCTACTACATGTGGGGACAAATGACACCGCAAGAAACGACCTGGAAATCATCTGCAGAGACTTTGAAGACTTAGGCAAGAAAGTGAAAGAACTGGGAGCGCAGGTGGTCTTCTCTTCCATCCTCCCAGTGGATGGCCATGGAACAAGGAGGTGGAATAAGATTCTGCAGGTGAACAACTGGCTACGTCGATGGTGCCGTCAGCAACGATTTGGATTTCTGGATCACGGAGTGAACTACTTATACGATGGACTACTTGCTAGAGATGGGGTGCACCTTACGAAGACTGGAAAGCATGTATTTGGAAGTCGCCTTGCTACACTTGTAAGGAGAGCTTTAAACTAGAACAACATGGGAAGGGAAGCAAAAGACCAGAAAAAGCCATACACCTGACAAATGCTATTGAGAACTCTGCTATTAGAAGTGGAAAGGAAGAACAAAGACGAAAGAATCTAATTAATAAAAATATTGGAGAAAGAGAAACCAATCACAAACTAAAATGTTTCTATACTAATGCACAAAGCATGGGCAACAAACAAGGAGAATTGGAACTACTAACACAGGAACAGAAATATGATGTAATTGGAATCACTGAAACTTGGTGGGACAATACACATGATTGGAATACAAGACTAGAAGGATACAACTTATTTGCAAGAAACAGACTTGATAAACGAGGAGGGGGTGTCGCATTGTATGTTCGAAACGCGTATATCTGCACAGAGATTGAAGCTTCAGAGACTGGGAGTTCTGTGGAAACTGTTTGGGTAAGAATACAAGGACAGAACAATGGAAAGGACACCATTGTAGGCATTTACTACAGGCCACCTGTGCAAGCCGAAGATATAGATGAACTCTTTATGCATCAGATGGCCAAGTTCTCCAAAAAATATGACATAGTTGTCATGGGAGATTTCAATTATCCAGACATTTGTTGGGAATCTCTCTCAGGCAAAACTAACAGGTCAAGGAAATTCTTATCCTCTCTTGCTGACAACTTTATCTTCCAAAAGGTAAGGGAGAAAACAAGGGGAACTGCTACCTTGGATCTAATCCTTATAAACAGGGAGGAAATGGTTGAGGAGGTAAAAGTGGCTGGGACCCTAGGAGGTAGCGACCATGCTATTTTAGAATTTTGGATTACTAGAGGTGGAAGACCTGTGAAGACTCAGACGTCAAGGTTAGATTTCAGAAAGGCAGATTTTAAGGGATTCAGAAAGAGAATTGGAGGGATCCAATGGCTGGATATCCTTAAAGACAAAAATGTCCAGGAAGGATGGGAAATCTTGAAAAATGAAATTCTCAAAGCACAGTTGTTAACAATTCCGAAAAGAGGGAAGAATAGGAAGCATTTAAGGAAACCAGGATGGATGAACACAGAACTTAAGCACATGCTAAAAAGGAAGAAAAAAATGTTTATAAAATGGAAAGAGGGAGACATATCTAAAGAAGAATATAATGCTGTCTGCAGAACCTGCAGGGCACAAATCAGATTAGCTAAAGCTGAAAATGAACTGAGGCTTGCAAGAGATGTCAAAAGCAATAATAAAGGATTTTGGGGATATGTCAAAAGTAAAAGAAAAGTCAAAGATGCTATAGGATTTTTACAGGATGAAAATGATGAAATGGTAAGACAGGATGTTGAGAAGGCTGAACTTTTAAATTCCTATTTTGCATCTGTTTTCTCTCAGAAAGGAAATGCAACATCAACTGTTATTCACTGTCCTATTAAGGGAATAGAAGAATCCAGGATATCTATAAACAGAAAGATAGTGAGGAAACACTTAGCTAACCTAAATGAATTCAAGTCTCCAGGTCCAGATGAATTACACCCCAGAGTACTGAAGGAGATAGCAGAAGAAATTTTTGAACCCCTCTCCATAATCTTTGAAAATTCTTGGAGAACAGGAGAAGTGCCAGAAGACTGGAGAAGAGCAAATGTTGTTCCTATCTTCAAAAAGGGGAAGAAGGTGGACCCAGGCAACTATAGGCCGGTGAGTCTGACTTCTATACCAGGAAAGATCTTTGAACAAATTATTAAACAACATGTATGTCAATACCTGGATAAGAATGAAGTGATTAAACAGAGTCAGCATGGGTTTCTAACTAATAAGTCATGTCAGACTAACTTAATTTCCTTCTATGACGGTATCACTGATTGGGTGGATCAAGGAAATGCTGTAGATATAGTATATCTTGACTTCAGCAAAGCATTTGACAAAGTCTCTCATACAATCCTGATTGAAAAAATGACTAAGTATGGAATGGACAAGGCAACTGTTAGGTGGATTCATAACTGGCTTAGTGATCGGACCCAAAGAGTGGTCGTAAATGGCTGCACATCCAGTTGGAAGAATGTCTCAAGTGGGGTACCACAGGGCTCTGTCCTGGGCCCTGTATTGTTCAACATCTTTATCAACGATTTAGATGAAGGAATTGAGGGTAAACTGATTAAATTTGCTGATGACACAAAGCTAGGAGGGATAGCTAATACTAGAGAAGAGAGAGAGAGGATTCAAAAAGATTTAAATAAACTGGAGAAGTGGGCAGCAACTAACAGAATGGTTTTTAACAGGGAGAAATGCAAAGTACTACATCTGGGCAATAAAAATGAAAAAAGCATATATATAGAATGGGAGGAATAGGGCTAAGTGACAGCACATGTGAAAAAGACTTGGGTATACTAATAGATCACAGACTGAATATGAGTCAACAGTGTGATACAGCAGCAAAAAAGGCAAATGCAATTCTAGGATGTATTAACAGAAGCATACAGTCTAGATCACGTGAAGTCATTATTTCCCTCTACTCCTCTTTGGTCAGACCTCATCTGGAATATTGTGTCCAGTTTTGGGCACCACATTTTAAAAAAGACATCAACAAACTGGAGCAAGTTCAGAAAAGAGCGACCAGAATGGTGACCGGTCTGCAAACCCTGTCTTATGAGGAAAGGTTGCAGGATTTGGGAATGTTTAGTTTGCAAAAGAGAAGACTGAGAGGAGACTTAATAGCTGTCTACAAATATCTAAAGGGCTGTCACATTGTAGAAGGATCAACTTTATTCTCATTTGCACAAGGAAAGACTAGAAGCAATGGGATGAAACTGAATGGGAAGAGACACAGATTAGATATTAGAAAAAACTTTTTGACAGTTAGAGTGATCAATGAGTGGAACAGGCTGCCACGAGAAGTGGTGAGTTCTCCTTCAATGGAAGTCTTCAAACAGAGGCTGGACAGACATCTGACTGGGATTATTTAGCGAATCCTGCTTTGAGCAGGGGGTTGGACCAGATGGCCCAGGAGGTCCCTTCCAACTCTACGATTCTATGATTCTATGACCCATGATAAGCCTACGAGATCCATAATATCTGTCAGACTGTGATGTCCTTTGAGCTGAACAGTAGAGCTTGCTACATATCATGTGTAATTTACAGGTATATCATTACATAAGATATTGAATTCAAAAGTACTAAAAGAACCACTTGACGGGTCATACACGAAAAATTACACTAGATGACCACAAAGAAAGTACTTCTCTTTTCATTTGAAAAGTGTATAGAAAACAAAGTTGGGATTAAAAGAAGCCAAAAAACGGCAATCTGCTGCCATAGGTCTCCAATTCAAAGAGTTCGATGAGACCCCACCCTGGAGCAGCGTAGCTGACAGTCGGGTTTATTGAGTACTTGCTTATTCTTTTTCCCACTCACAGTCATTTCCAATTTACTCACTAGCGCTTGTAATTCCTGCATGCCTGCTGAACAAAACTCTTCGTTTGCTCTCATTAAATAGGAATTGTAAGCATTGTGCATAAAGTAATTGGATTCCTTCCCTCTTTATTGCCTAGCTTGCAATAAAGCCGTAAATGATTGCATAAACATCTGAGAAATCCCACAAGGAGAAGGAAAAAAACTCGTAATGCTGGCAATTTGCTATGAGCTTGCAGCAGACCTGCAGATATGAATTCTTCCTGGCAGCTCATAACCTTATCAGATTAGACGCTCTATAACAATAAGCATGCATTATAAAGCAATTACAACTGTTGCACATTTCAAAAAATCTCCAGCTCCATTTCTCAAAACCATATAATCCAAGCTTTATCTTTTTATCAGGACAGAAAAAGGACAAGCTGCGCTCACACAATGCAAACACTGGATTCTTCAGGATGTTCGATTTCGGGGTATTTATTACACTGAGCATCAAAAAAGTCAAATTACAAAAAAAAAGGCACAGCACTGTCAGGAAAATAGAAAATTCATTAAAATAGAATTCAGACTTTGTAGCTTGTAGAGACCAAACAGAAAACGACACAAAATGGTACGAAGAAATGACAAACGCCAAGCAGCACAATAGTGTAGAGAAGCTGAGTGATGCGGGGTGTGGCTGAAAACATGGAAAAAGAATCATTACAAGTCATCCAAAGAAAAAAAATCACTAAAGTCACTACTTCGGGTGACGTCTGTTTCATGGCATGGACACCAAATCATCAAGGTGGGCTGAAGTCACCCACAGACCTGTGATAGCAGTCATAATGGTTATCTAGTTTCTTGAGAACTAAATTTAACGAAAAAATGTGATAACTCTATGCTCAATCTTTAACTGCTACAAGAGCAAGCCACTGAGGAGTGGAAAAAAAACATTTCTCAGAATACGGAATTTAAGAAAGGTTAATCACCCCAACCGTTGTCAGATATATTGATGTGCGGATGTAAGTACAGTTGTTTAATACACTTGCACAGAATGAGAGGATTTATACAGAACATCTAAGCTCTGCTTTGTATGCGGAGAGACACAACTTGTCTCCTATCGGTATAGAGTAGCCCACTGCTTGCCACTGCTTAAGTCGTTTTAATTATACAAATGAAAATGAAAACGTATTGCTGGAAAAACGGTTTCATCGTGGACCGCAATGAAATATTATTCATCACACTCAAATCAACAGAAGACGTGAAATTCAAATTTGTTGGTAGAGAACAGGAATATTTCAGAGTCTGAGGACATATCACCGATTGCCTATTAGTGTGTTAAAGAGGTAAAACCTTAATCCTAATGGTCTCCCAAGTCCCTGCTTCAGCTAAGGCCCCCTTCACACATTGTGGTGATTCTTGTACTGGAAAAATCAGTACTGGGGACAAGGTATGTGGTCCAAGCAATGCACAAACTGGCTGCAGAACTCCAGCCCTGAGTGTGACAGCTTGATATAATTCTATGGAGGTTGTCATGCTCAGGTCAGGAGACTCACGGACAGTCCATGCATTACAGTCCGTGCTCGGACCGTGTTGCAAGGACAGCAGCATGAGCCCTAATTTGATAATTGATGCCAAAGTCCCCCCCCCCCACTTGGAAAACCCTTAAAGTGGCGGTCCAAAATCCAAATTAATTTCCATCCCAAATCTTTATCTCTTTAGTGCGATAACCTAAACTATTTTCGAATATACTTGAATTAAAAATTCCCTATCCGTCCCCAACTACACTGATTTTTTTTCTCCCCACTTCCTTTTTCATGACACTTTGCTTGACAATTCGAGTGCATGCAGGGACACTCAAATGAAGTGCCATCAGGGGCAGAGGCTCTGAGATCAGCGCCTGGAAATGAAGTCAATGGTCTCTGCACGCGGGGTATTCTAACACTTGACACTGACATTACTCTGTTTCCAGCTCATTACTACTGATCTGAGTCAGCGAAAAAGCATGCGGTCATTGTGCACTTTGCACAATGTGCAGGGACTAGCCCAGTCCCAGAAGCTAGTGTCATTAATGACGCTTCATTTCAGGGAAGGGCCAGGAGATGCAGCAATGACCTCAGCCTCTGCCCCCTGATGATTCTTTGATTGAGTGTCCCAGTATCCATTGGGATTCTCAAATGAAGAGTACTCAAAAAGGAAGTAGAGGCGGGAAAAAAAACCCAGATTGTGTGGTTAGGGAAGCATAAGGAATTTTTAATTCACGTATATTAGAAATTAATTTGGATTATGGCATTAGATAGAGATTTAGGGTGATAATTAGGCTTTCGGACCACCCCTTTAACAAATTTTAATGCAGCTATTTGAGGGCTTGTATTCTGTGCTGCAAAGTATTTTTTTATGGTCCATATATATAACATTGCAAAATGTATTTTTCTTTGTGTGGTGAACCAACAGCAAATGCACAATTGCATTTTTATTTTTAGATGAACAACATTATTCTGTGGGTTATTATACATGAGAAATGATTTCTCAGAGGTTCAAGCTACCATTTTTCTTGCACAAATCAATAATTTTTTAACTCATTTTTATAGTTCAGATGGTTGCTTCTTCCTCCTCCCACCTGACAAAAAAAATCTCAAAAAACCCAGATATTTAAATATAAAAAGTGTCCGAGTATACCCACTAAGGCGATGACATTGCTAAAACCAAATATTTCCTCACTTCTAGTCATTAGATAAGGACAATGGCTGTATAATACAGCTGGCACTTGCAAATGATGATTAGGGGACAGCTCCTGTGCCATCAGTGAGCCAGCTTTTGCGTCGGTTCAAAGAAACGATCGTTGTCCTGACGTGGTAGCATGGAGCAAAGCAGGAAGGTGTTAATGCTTTCTCTTGGATCCCAAATTGAAAGTTTAAAAATTTGTTCTCTACATAATTTAACACCACAAAAAATAGTGGCATATTACTAGGCTGTACAGGAAAAGCAGGTAAAACAGCCGCAAACTGACTTCATTTTCTGCTCCGCAATAATTGGTTGAAGAGGCATCAGTTTATTAAAATGTTATTGCTTCAGATACTCGGTTGAGGTTTATTACAGATTATTATCATATCCCAAGCACGTTGTGTTCTGGGAACCCGCATTTTGTTCTAAAACACATTTAACATAAAATAACAGATGATAATAGTGTATATATTAAATCAGCAGCAATGGGAGGAAGTGAGAGGAAAGGTTATATTCTGTGGACTTTCTTCACAAAAATTTTTTTTGAGCTGTAGGACATGGATGTATTCCTGAAGAAACCTAGCTGCCAATTAATCTGGTAAGGTCAGTAAGTTCGGACCAACAAAGTGCAACGGCACAAATGAGTATTCGGAGAATGTAGCTGATCACGCTGAAGACTAATCCTTAATGCCAAGATCTTGCACACAGCATGGAGACTGCTGTACCTGCACTCTTTCGTCTACATGTGTTAATTGTCACACATTCCATTGCGCAGTGCTCCGTGAGGCAGCCATGAGTGAGAGCCTTTGTGACAGTAACCATCCGTTACGGTCAGGTTTACACACATACAGTGCTCTCTACTGACCAATGCCTTGGGGTTTCAGTTAGAAGCCCTGAAAACCACAAGTCCAACTGAAACCCCAACAGAGCCATTCACTGACTGAGTCACTTTGGACTTTGTTCCGCCTCTGCACCGGAAGACTTTTTTTTTCCCCCAAACATGCACATAAACATGGTAGAACCATGTTTTTACATACATATGAAAAAAAGAACCAAAACTACTAACAGGCTCAATAGGGGTTTTCATTCTAACACAGCCTTTTGGGGAGTCGTAACGAACCCCAACGCAGCACTCAACAAAGAGCAATGTGTGTGAAAACTAACCCATTTGTACAGGCTGCTGTCAGAGCCACAATCAGGACATTACCGATGAGCAGAAGACAAGAGGGGGTGCAGACTGGGTGGAGACATGCTGCGCAGCATGTGCTGAGGCAGTTCAATCGAGCCATTGTAAACGGCCTAGCAGACTGCATGGCACGGGCTAATTACTTTGCTTTATTAAGGCCCGGTGCCCCAGTCACTCACCGCGGCACCTACTTACATTAAATAGCCACATCAAAGGGGGACGGCCGCATCTGACATCAGTGACATCAGACGCTGCCAGCACACCACAGGCCCTTGGGGTACATTATAAGCAGGAGTTGCGGGCATAAAAGCGGTTAGGTGCACGCACCCACTCGCCCATCTGACCTCCTATTTGCCCACCCACCTGCTACTCATCTTGTGTTCCCATCCCCGCTCCTGCAGTGTGAAGTTGGAGCCTGTCTCTGTCTCTTGCCAAAGTACTACCAAGTTCAACCCTACAACTGCTGATCGTCTGCCTACAATAAGGTACAACTGCCTGTCTTAAAGGGGACATTCTAGCAACCTAACACTTATCCCTTATACACAAAGATATACAATGGTACAGACGTTATATAGACGACCTCCAATTTATCTGGAAGGGCACACAGGAAAATGCTATAAAATTCATATCCTACATTAACAATAACCTTAGCACAAAAATATCCAGACTCATTTTATGTACCAAGTAGCGGTGAAAAAAAAAAATCACCCAACAACTACGTAAGCCTCCATAATTCAATATTAAAAAAATAGAAGAAATATAACGAATATTAGGTGCTTTTGGAAGCTCTCCCCATGTTTAAAAGCATTGGCTAACACTTAATACTTATTTATGATCTATGCTGTTTGGTGCCTCCTTTTTTGGTATCTTTGTCTATACACATCTTTTTAACTATTTAAGTGTTTATAAAATCATTGTATGGTGCTATTAATAAAATGTTGTATGTTGGTATAAACTCCTATTTCTTCTATTTTTTTTATTAAAAATAACCTGTTTAATATGAAATTCACATTCTTTTGAGGAGGTAAAAATTAACTATCTAGATGTGACCCTATTTGACGATATTCAGAATCACACTATTATTGTCTCTACTTACAGGAAATCTGCGGATAGTAACTCAATATTGAAAGCAGAGTCATGCCATCCCCCCCATGTCAAACATTCCGGTATATGGACCAAAAGGAATTATACGAAACAAAGGCATTTTTTTAATTGAATAGCAAAAAGTTTTCTCCTGGTTAAAAGAAAGGGGTTACAATAAGTCCCATTTGGATCGTGCTAATATAGTTGCTGAAATTCATAGACAAGATCTACTGGATAGAGGTAATGGTTATGGCATGGGATTCACCTATTAACAATGATAAAAAGAATTAAAAAAAAACAGTTAAAAAAAAAAAAAGTATAAAAAAACAGTATAAAAAAATCTCACTACCTTTTCTAAGCAATTCAGTCTACAATATTACAACATTGCTTCAATTTAAAAATATCCAGCAGTTTTAAAACCAGATCCCAAACTTTCCAAAATCGTAAATGACGCAAACATACGATTTGTAGTGAAATCAGCTTCAAGTTTGGGATCCACTTTGTCCCCAAGTATTTTCATTGAAAATGTCAAACATCCCACAGAAACCTGGCTTACCCAAAACAGTTTTTTTGCTTTTATTTTAAATGCGGTCACTCTAGATGCATTTCTGGTGAACACGAGCATAAATCTAAAATCTAATCTTACATAACTACAGGACAAAGTTTTATTAACTGCAACACGGCAGGTGTAGTTTTTGATAGAATGCACGGTATGTCATATAACGTATGTTGGTTGCACCATAGGACCCTTTCTGAACATTTCTGCAGTTTCTCTGCATTTTCTACATGCACATAAAGGGGAGATGTCCACATTGAAATTCATGTGCATAGAAAAAGTCAGGGAAGGTAACTTAAAGGAAAATTCTTAATAGAAAGTCATTCTGGATTTTTAAGCTAAAGACCAGAACTCCTTTGGGTCTTAATATCAGACAAGATTTGATTCTTCAATACACGTAAAAGTTAATGCATCACGTTTCTGCTGTTTCTAATTTGTTTTGCATATCAGGTGAACTAATTGCTCACAATTGTTTTTTATTGACTCAAGGCTGACTTGTGGCCATCAACATATTGCTATATAAACATGATTCATTCAAATATGTTATAACTACGAGTAAAGCTTGTTAGCTGAAACGCGCTGGTTTTGCCTGTATTAGAGGAACCGCCAAGTTTTTATCAATAATGACTGTTTATCTACTATTACCTGATGCTTCGCTGGAGGACATTTAACTTTCCTATTTGCTGCGCCTGGATCTGGACGGCTCCATGCGAAGGCTTTATTGTGATCTCTACCATGGGCGTGATTAGTGAGCGGACTCTCCACTCCTACCTTCCCCCCGTTCGTATGCACAACATATGGGATAATTATTAGTGCCAGCTGACATGGCAGATCTTCAAGAAGAAGTTTGGAGCGGACAGTCAAGCCAACATTTTGCTGAATAGTCATGGTGGCTGCATCCTTCATGCCTCCCATTCATCTCTATGGAAGACTGCAATGAGAATTGCGAAACGGCGGGTTTCAGCTGCAGCCATGCTGAGAAAGGACCTGTCAGAACCAAAATTCTGCTTGAAAATCTGAAATGTGTGGCCCTTACAATCAAATAGCTGTACGCATGCCCAATCAGCTGCTCAGGTTATTTGAGGGGTGATGAGATTTACAGGGTCTCATTTTAATTTAAAATTTAATACGTCAGAGAGTAGGTAGAGCTCTGCCAAAAGAGTTTATCTTGTCGTGGCAGCGGGCTTAAAAAAAATCTTTAGGACAAAATAAAAGCAGATGGCTATATGTATGTGATATGGTGTTCGATGGGAACTGTTAATGTGCGATTGGTGAGGACGTGGTGCAGAAGTGTTGTTTTCCAAGAATGGGCTGTGTGACTAAGTATGGTTCGAGGGGTGGAGGTGGAGCTGGGGTGGAACCTGGGCAGAGTCTCAAGGGAGCCCGAAAATTTTGCCAGTATGGGGCTCTTAAATTCCTGGAGGCATCCCTGGCTGCTGCAATTGGGAACTGTAGTCTGCTGACTTGCTGCACTTCGGGGAAATTCTGCCATCGACGTATATATCTGAAATGTGTCTGAGGGATGTGATCACTATTCTCTGTACAAGCAATGGCACTTAATCTTACTCGCTATCCTTTCCTCCCATGCTTGACGACCTGCCTGTGGATAAATCCGGGAAGGACGATCCAGAGATGAACTTTAATATTTTATTCACAAAAGAACTATTAACTGACACTACCAGTCATTTATACAGGCCAACCGGATACCTGCTTTCTGATAGCAAATGGTTTTCAAGAGTGTGGTTTAAAGAACAAAGCATTTTATAGTTAATCCAGAAGGATAGACATGGTTTATAAAAAAAAAATATACACGAAAGTTTTTACAAAAGAGAATAAAATAATACAGCACAAATACATAAAATAAAAGGAGAATCAAAAGAAACTTAAAGACACTAGTCACAGAGATGGCTCAGCTTACAGAAGGAAAGCCCTTCGATTCGAAACATCCAGTGAACGGGAATCACGCATACACTGATATGCATCTCTCTGCATAGAACACAGATCATAATTTGCCTTGACCTTTTATTAGCACCTAAGTTGCACACACCTACCCTCAATGACTCACAATAGGGCTGGTCATGGGATGTGGCTTCAGTTTTTGAAAAATATGATATTCCCAACATTGACGATATCTTCACTCCAGACAATTGCAAGAGGTCAGTATGGACGCCATATTTTTAATCGGGATTTTATCTTTTCATAGATCGGAAACACGGCATGGCTGTTAGCAATCTGGCCCCTATGCATTTGAGGTTTAAGGGCATGTGTCACAATTATGAAAAAATATGCATATTCTTATTAGTCCTGAAGTTGAAAATGTATGTCCCATTAATATCGGACCTATACTAATCCTAATATTCATAACTTTCCACCGGGGTCCACGTGTCTAGCTGCAGATATCCAATTTCCTCTGAAGGGGACAAAAGCTCTCTAATGGTGTTAGATTTCCTGCTTCTCCTAGACTCACTTCCCATAGGTCAAACATGTGTTTCTACTACCAACACAGGTTTAGAAAGTCAGCTCTTTCCTACTGGAAGTCCTGTGAGAGAGGGACAGGTGAAAACCCCCTCATTGGAGTTGTGTTATGGATTTTAGTGTTTTCTATGACCATATGGATTATATTTGTCTTTTCTTCCTGTTGACCATGAAAAAACCGGTATTCTTGGAAAATTTCTGCAAGTTGTAAGAAAATTCTAAGAAGCCAAAAATATTTCTCCAATAATTATGAACTTTCTAGAAAAGTAGAAAACATCCAAATACAGAACTTAGAACTACATAATTAGAGCCACAGAGCCTCCGTTGAGCACATTTAAACACAGATCTTCCCCAATAAACCTCTTTCACAGATTTAAGAGGAAAGCGATTTTTATGTTTAGAACACATCTGGAATGTGCAAGGCTTCTTTTATAGAAGGTAATCATGGCTATTTACTGGGCCGTGAACAGATTTAATTGAAGTTTAGAATAGCTAAGTAATGTTTGCAGAAGAGATATTACTTATGCAGTTATATATTGTAGTTTATTGTATGCTGCTGCAGCCATTGAATGCAGCATATGTAGTAAATGAAAATATCAGTAATGTGTCAAGTTTACAGAATGAGTTACCTGAAGAAGAAAAATACCATCCTTACTAAATTGTGCAGAGGCAGCAAGCAAGATTTCATCAAGTGCAAAAGAAGCTACTTGGGCTTCAACAAAATAAAACCACAGCAACAAGAAAAAACACTCAATATACTCTGCAGCAGAGGCGCACCATGCTCCACACTAAGTAGGGCGGCCCTGACTTTACGCCATATTGGATCAATCTCATTGTTTGAAATACTTGGAATACTTCTCTAACCTTAGTTACATTGGCTGTCAATACTCCAGTTTTATGACTGGTTACTAAATGTGAAGTCACAAGATTACATATACAACCCCACCCCGTCAAACAAATCTAAGCGGCTTAGGCCTCTTTCACACTTCAGTAGTTTGACGTAAGTTGAAATCCACCGATTTTAGAAAAAACGGATCCGCCATTTTTTTGGCGGAATCCGTTTTTTCCCGATTGACTTACATTAGCGGCGGATTGTGACGGATGGTCATCCGTTGCATCCGTTTTCGGACGGATCCATTTGATTTTTAGCGTCCGTCATTTGAAGTGGACGGACAAAGGAACTTTTTTTGAGCGGCGGAACCGCTTTTTTAAACTGCGCATGCCAGGAAGATCTTTCCTGTCATGCATTTTAACCCTAAAAGCCGTTCTGTAACAGGATAAAATTCTCTGTCTCATACATCCAAAAAAACGGATCCGGTGCATCCGTTCTTTGCAAAGAGGAAACTGATCCGTTTTTTCACACTTTGAAGGTTTGCAACTGACGTCAAACAACTGAAGTGTGAAAGAGGCCTTAGTTTTGGGTAGTAAGCTCATAGTAAGTATTAAGGCCATTTACTTAAAAGATGATCTGTCACAAATGGGGAGCTTAATTGTCTCTTCTCCAAATCGCACCTCACAACCTGTGCACTCGACCCCATCCCATCTCCTCCCCAACCACACCACCACACTTAACCCACCTCTTCAACCTATCCTAACGTCTGGTACCTTCCCTTCTGCTTTCAAACATGCCACAATCACGCCTATCCTTAAAAAGCCAACCCTCGACCCAAACGCTATGTCCAGCTATCGCCCAATATCGTTGCTCCCATTCGCTTCCAAACTCCTGGAGCAGCACATCCACGCTGAACTTTCCTCCCACCTATCATCTAACTTGCTCTTTGACAATCTACAGTCTGGTTTCTGCCCCCATCACTCCACTGAGACAGCCCTGACCAAAATTACTAACGACCTACTTACAGCCAAATCAAATGGACAATACACTATACTCCTGTTTCTAGACCTGTCCTCTGCATTCAACACAGTAGACCACTGCCTCCTACTACAGATCCTCTCTTCCTTTGGCATCAAAGACCTCGCCCCATCCTGGATCTCCTCATACCTTTCCAACCGCACATTCAGCGTCTCCCACTCCCACACCACCTCCTCATCCCACCCTCTCTCTGTTGGAGTCCCCCAAGGCTGTTTTAGGACCCCTATTCTTCTCAATCTATACACTTGGTCTGGAGCAACTCAAGGTCCCACGGATTCCAGTACCACCTTTATGCTGATGAAACTCAGATATACCTCTCTGGCCCAGACGGCACCGCTCTGCTGTCCAGAATCCCAGAGTGTATCAGCCATATCCTCCTCCTTCTCCTCTCGTTTCCTCAAGCTCAATGTGGACTAATCTGACCTCATCATCTTTCCTCCATCTCACAGATCTTCCTTACCCAACCTAGCTATAACAATTAATGACATCACGCTTTCCCCAGTACCGGAAGTCCGCTGCCTCAGAGTAACCTGTGACTCTGCCGTGTCCTTCAAACTGCACATCCAAGCTCTACCTCCTGTCACCTCCAGCTCAAAAATATTTCCAGAATCAGTCCTTTCCTCGACCCTTATTCTACTAAAATACTTGAGCATGCCCTCATCACCTCCCGCCTCGACTACTGCAACATCCTTTTCTGTGGTCTCCCTGCTAGCACCCTCGCACCTCTCCGGTCCATCCTTAACTCTGCTGCCTGACTAATTAATCTCTCTCCTCGCTACTCCTCCGCTTCTCTCCTCGGCAAACCTCTTCACTGGCTCCCATTCCCTCAGCGTATCCAGTTCAAATTACTAATACTGACCTACAAGGCCATCTATAACCTGTCTCCCCCATATGTCTCTGAACTAATCTCCCGATACCTTCCCTCACGTAATCTCCGATCCTCCCAAGAACTCCTTCTCTCCTCCACACTTATTCGCTCCTCACCCAACCGCCTCCAAGACTTCCCCCGAATTTCCCCTATCCTCTGGAATTCTTTGCCCCAACACGTCTGACTATCAACCACATTTGGATCCTTCAGAAGGAACCTAAAAACTCACCTCTTCAAGAAAGCCTACAGCCTGCAATGACCCCGCTACCTCCTCCTCTCTCACCACTACCGGAGATACCATCTTAACCAACACCAGAGCTGCTGCAACCCACCAACCTACTGTCTCCTTCCCCACCATCCTGTAGCATGCAAATCCAAAAGGGCAGGGTCCTCTCCCCTCTGTATCAGTCTGTCATTGTTAGTTTGTTTACTGTGATATCTGTCATTTGTATGCAACCCCTTCTCATGTACAGCACCATGGAATCAATGGTGAAATATAAATAAATAAAAAAAAGTGGCAGTATTTTATTATATTTTATTCCCACTGTTCCTCTGAGTATGTAGTTTTTTTGTTTTTTTTTTAATCCATCATACAGTTCTAGAGATTTACAAGGGGGAGGTGCTAACAGGATTCTGTGGGAGGAAGGTTTTGAATCTGCGAGCAAAGCCCCCTTGAGCAAGCCACCTCCAGTGGTGGCATGAGTGGGAGCCTCATTACCTCATTATCTCTTTTGGTCTGTCCTGTATATGTATGTATGTGTATGTATGTGCGTGTGATCATTTTTTTTTAACGGATATCAGACATAATCATTATAACCTATGGTGATCTTCAGACATAGACGTGTCCATTTTTTTTTTTCAGGCAACACAGATGACAAGGGCCAATACAAGTCTATAGGTCTGTGTAAACCACGTGGAGCACACAGATGGCATCATTGTGCCGTCAGTGTGCTATATGTGTTTAACATTGCAACGTATAGGAGAAGCTTTAAGATTTCATTCTTTATCCTTCCCGCAAAGCCACTGATGGCAAAACACTGATGACACTGGTACCGGTTATTCATGCACAAGTTTTATACGGCTACATGAAGGGGGCCTTACACATGTTTTGGTTAGTACTACATTAATATACGGATGGCGCCTAATCATTGGTATTTTTTGGTGAGAGATTAGACCAAATCACAAGTAGCTGCCATAAGGCAACAGGGTTGGGATCATTAGACAGACAACTGGCACTTATGGTGAGCTCTGTAGTATTAGACTTTGCACTAGCACAAATAGATACAGTATTTGACACTTACATATTTCTGATTTTACAGTTTGCTCTGACCTTATTAGTAATGTAAGCAAATTGTTACAAAAAATGTAATAGGCATTTAAACAGAACTCTGTACAAAGGATTGTACCACTGCCCTATAACAGAACACAGATTGAAACAGAATCCATCAGATCTAAAATCTAGCTTTAGCAAACGTTATTAAATCATGAAAGGTTAACTCATTAATATATATGAGCAAACAATGTTAACACAACCTCCAAAAACTAGGGCACGTTTCCCCGTCTGTTTGAATGTTCCAGTCCGTCAAAGGCAAATGCTCTGCAGCAGACAGCTTTGTCATATCTCTAATAAGCCTCAGACGCCTAGACTGAAAAGAGCGCTAGGTCTTGTTTTTCATGTCTCCATTAGATCCTCAAGCAAATAATTATTGATCTGACTTATTTAGGCTTACTAAGCTGCACAACTGTTATTTGCAGAGCACAAAAACAAATGACTAAAAGTAAGCTTCAAGAATCTCAATCAGAACAACATACAGGGCATGTGGCCACTGGAAATGCTGTTGGGGTCCAATGAATTCATAAACAAAGCTGATATTTAGGAAGACATGGAAAGGTCTTCAGGTTGCGAGCAGCCTGCCCCCTCTCGCTTTACAATATAAGGAAAAAGTCATGGCAATATGGACATTGGCCTGAAAAAAGCAAATGGCCAGACTCAACAAAACAAGAAATGTTTACACTAGTCTGGAGAGGGGACGTGCTGGAGTCCAACACTCCCGATTGTTGAAGAGGTGCAAGCCTCTTCGATAATCTGAAGCATCTGATGAGTAGTGTGCGCCTCACTGCAAGCAGGTACTGGAGTGAAATCTCTGACGCAATTAACACTAAAGATTGTCATGAATTAGCCGGGCTGTGGCATCGCGCCCTGTCGCTACTCACGAGCTGCGCACATTTAGGTGCAGGTGGGAGAAACTGGCGTGAAGACCCCAAAAGTCGCAAAACGTAGGCACAACTAATTGGGTCTAATTTTTGCGACTTTTCAAAGCTTTAAAACACCAGAATTCTGGCAAGAAACCATCATGGCATCACCTTCGCCGCAGCAACCATCATGACATCACCGTCGCCACGGCAACCATCATGACATCACCGTCGCCGCGGCAACCATCATGACATCACCGTCGCCACGGCAGCCATCATGACATAATCGTCGATATACACACACTCGTTTTTATATAGATCTCTGGAGGGACATTCTCATCCAGATCAATGTCCGGCCCATAGTACTGAACAGCTCATTTACATATAAGAAAAATGAAGATCTCTCTGGAATAAGAAATCAGATCACATATCAAGATTTCATTTTATTCAGCTTCCCATGACCTACATTGCTTTATAGATGGAATAGAAGGGATGATCCTATTGAGAGGTTCCCTTTAAACTAGAAAATAGAATACATCGAAAATAAGCTCAATAAATACAGGCCCCAAACACCAATTTCTCATTCTGCTGGATAGTTCGCTATTTAAAAGAGTTGAACATGGAAGTATATCAACATTACACCAGTATTAATAATGAAGTGCTCACACTCTGCAACAAAGCGAAAAGAGCCAGATTCACTGGAGAGTTTCAGCTGCTTGAAGACTCCGAGCGTTCTTACTCCTGGGTAAACATTTTTTAGGAAGCAAAAAACAGAGCGCAAGTAGACTATCCCCATGATAGCAAACGGAATCACTACTCTCCTCCTAACAGAGTGAAATTTTCCTCAGCTCCACTGCATCTAGCACCATCATTACACATGTCTTGATGTATAGGTCAGGAACTTTTCGCAGCATATCCATTAAACAGAGACAACATACTATA
The DNA here is from genome assembly GCF_039654945.1 of Dendrobates tinctorius. Classification (NCBI taxonomy): domain Eukaryota; kingdom Metazoa; phylum Chordata; class Amphibia; order Anura; family Dendrobatidae; genus Dendrobates; species Dendrobates tinctorius. The sequence continues at coordinate 13,825,565 of NW_027361692.1, forward strand.
TATAATACACTATAAACAGGATTCACACAAGGTAATCATGTGTGTTTCAATACAACTTCTAGTCAAGTATAGTCTTCAGGATCTAGAGCTACAAGACCTACAAAAACAGTACTAAGCTTATGCATGGGTAAGGCTAAATATTAAAGGGTTTGTCCCATGAAGTCTTTTCAGGAGCACATCACTACTCTGGTTGCCACCATCCTGCATCCTCGGGAAAACAGTGGGCTCCTACATGAGAGACTATTCTGCCCAGCAGCAGCATTTTGAGGCTGGCTTAAACTGTGCAACCCAATGCTTCTATATAAGACAGCTTTACATCTGCCAGCACGGATGCTATCCCAGATAGTGAGTGCGCTCCGGCAAGTCGGACAGCTTCAGAGCAATGCCTGCACGCTGTATTGGAAAAGCTTATAAGCACTGCATATGTTTGGCTACCAGAAGTAGACACCTGCGACAAGTTGTTCCCTAGGCTTGGAGCCACAGACAAAAAAAATACAACATTTTTAAGAAGGTGGAGGCTTTGCAACAAGTAAATTGTCAATTTGACGGTTTTTAGCACTTGGCAAATTTACTTTACAAAATTCTTGGGCAATCTCACTTCTCTCGCAAATGTTACAAACCAAAACAAGCTTGTGACGGCAGAGAGATTTCTCTTTACGGAAGATCATTTCCTCCGACCATCTCTGCACATGTAGCCATTTTTAAAAATGATTTCTCACCATTATTAGCAGATATATTTCAGAAAATACAATGCTGCTCCTCCGTTACGCCAGAATTAGAAGAAAAGAAAATTTCCAGCAACACGGTCCAGATAATAGCTAAAAAGGCTGCAATGTATTGAATAAAGCAGGGGTGGGGAATCTTTTTTCGGCCAAGGGCCATCTGGATATTTATACCATCCTTCGCGGGCCGTATAAACTCCGCCCAGAGTACATTCCGATTCTGGCACTGGTGTCAGGACGTAATCTTTCATTGCATGCCCTTCAGTAGTGAACACGGCCGTGTGTGCTATCAGAGCAAGAAGAAATTAATGCGCTCCCTGCCAAAGCACTGCGGTCCTTGAGAATCTGCTTAGGGGCCGGATAAAAGGTAATCGTGGGCCGTAAATGGCCCGGGGCCTGAGGTTCCCCACCCCTGGCATAAAGAATCATCAATACAGACAGTTATTGAATGAATAACATGAGGATTTATTGTTTCAGGAGAGCCTACAGGGTCAGGAGGTTGCACCAAAAGCTGACATTCAAAACCAAATTATGCAAATGTCATTGCAATAGTGATATTTTTTCAAAATTAATAATTACATATTAAAATTAAACTATTCTGTATTAAAATGACTGCAAAATGAAGGAGAAACATTAATGTAGCTTAAGTTAGGTTTTAAAGGAGATTTGTAACCAAGATTTAAGAGTTAAATTAAAACTGAAATCATATTTTATTCAACGTGCACTCTATGCTTTTTCTAGCAAATATAAAGTATTTACTTATTTCTTCACAGTGAGATATTTAGTAAGTTAACCGACTTTTGCATGACTACAAAAAAAATAAATTTAGATCCAACAAATGGAATAGTCGTGTTCACTTTGTTCAGATGCTATTCAGACAGTATTAAATTTTCCACTCCAGTTCTTGTTTCTAAATCTAATCATGTTTTGAAAGCCAATTTAAAGATGTTTTCTACCAAACTGCCTCCTGGTCTTGAAATCAATTTCTGTAATGTGAAGCACAGAGAAGTCAGACGGGCACTAATTTCGCCATAATCAAGGTCAATGTAGTAAAGTCGACTATCAGTGCATATATTTATTCTGGGTTACAAAGCCAGTGGACAAGACGCCATCCATTTCCAAAAAGACAAGTCCATCTTAAAGTTTATATTTATATGATCTTGTACTTACTGTATATACTTGTGTATAAGCCGACTTTTTAAGCACTTTTTTTTTTGCTGAAAAAGACCCCCATCGGCTTATACACGAGTCAAAGTCCCACATACCTGTTCTCCGATGCAGTGCGGAGGTCCCCGGTGTCTTCGGATAGTCTGCGCACTCCCCTGCAGCCTCGGTAAGTATTCCGGTGACTCCCGACAGGGCCGGTGGTTGGCACCGAGACAAGTGTCGGGGTACTGAGCAGGAGGAGACACCAGCGCGCTATGGGGGCCAAGTGCCTCCGCTTGCTCAGGCCCCTGGCACTTGCGATATTCACCTGTCCCTGTTCCACCGCCGTGCTGTGTCTTCCGCGTCCTCTGGCTGTGACGTTCGGGTCAGAGGGCGCAATGACGTGATTAGTGCGCACCCTCTGCCTGAACAGTCACTGCAGAGAGCCGGCAACGCTGAGGAGTACTGGCCAGCAACGAGAGGTTTTTTTTTTTTTTTTTTTAAATTGCAGCAGCAGCAATATAGGGTATATGATCAGCATAAACTGCATTATTGAGCATTATATGAGCATCTTATGGTGCCATCATATTTATGCAGCATTATATGGGGCATATTTTGTATGGAGCATCTTATGGGGCCATCATCATCTTTATGCAGCATTATATGGGGCATATTTTGTATGGCGCATCTTATGGGGCCCCATGTCTCCATTAATGTAATTTTATTGGTATCTATTTTTATTTTTGAAATTTACCAGTAGCTGCTGCATTTCCCACCCTCGGCTTATACTCGAGTCAATAAGTTTTCACAGTTTTTTTGCGGTAAAATTAGGGGCCTCGGCTTATACTTGGGTTGGATTATACTCGAGTATATACGGTAATTGGGGAGCAAAGAAATTTTCCTCCTCCATATAAGTAATGGGTTAAAAAAAGGGTAGACATCACAAATGCATGCTATTCCCACAAAAGGTGAAGTTTTAGCAATAAAGTAAACTGTTTTAATGAATTTAGAACACGGGAAACTGGGTCAGAGTTTTAAAAAAAAATTCAGCAAGAGTATATGTTCCCTTGGTGTAAATTTTGTTGCGGGAAATATCGCAACTCTCCTAAAAAAGGTTACTCAGCGAGCAGAGTCAAGCCCCAGTCCCATAAGTTATGAACACTTGCGGGGACGGTGCAGATGTGCGCACGCTGGGTGTTATTACTAAGCGCGCACGCTCTCATGCTGGCTCGTCACTTTTAATCAGAGTCTCCTAGCAAATTCACGGTCTCCGACTCCTACTCCACCAAAATGGACTCTGACCTCACCTCCGACTCCTCAATTTCCATGACACCGACTCAGACTCCACCAAAATGGGCTCCGACTGCGACTCCGACTCCACAGCCCTGGCAAAAAGTCTGACGTATTCGAGTAGTTTTAGGCTAGAATTCCCGAGAAATTCCTTTGATCTTTTTGGTAAAAATATCTTCTCAACAAGCCATCTGGAGGGAGAATAGTTGGTGGACAGACAGCTGGAAAAAGTTTATGGGGTTTATTTTTGCTCTAGAGCTATAGATTTCTTTAGGTCATATTAAACGCCAAATATACCGTACTCATTACTTAGATTTTAAGGAAAGAAAAAAGTAAACATTACCGGGTGATTTCACATACAATTCTCACAGCACTGGGTAAGAGGAGGTTGTTCTGGAACCTGAAAACGCCATAGAAAATAATCCCATACACAACCCTCTAACAGCCATTCAATAGAGATAAACGCATATAAAGTTTTCTTTTGCTTTCTGAAAGCAAACTTATTACAAATATCAGCTAATCTATAAATTCTAGAAAAAGGGAGAAATACTAATCTACCATTTTTATCCACTGTGAAATCGCATTAATAATCCTCTATGGCTCCAAATTGGATTTGTAAAGAAAAATCAAACTAAGAAAAAAAAAAAAGCTTCAGCACTGTCTGTATCGAAAAACCTATTTTACATGCACCCATCGTGCAGTTCCATCCTAATAATTTAGCACCACACACAGTTGAGTAAAACAATCCAAAACACAGCAAACATATCATTTCAAGTCAGCCCTCTAGTAGCGGCATCATCTTTCCATCAAATCTCCTATTAATTCTCCCAAATCCAACATTACATTCTATCTTTAACAGCCAATTTCTCTTCTTTTCTCCGAAAAAACCTGTTAATGCCATCTCAGTAGGTAGAATGCATTTTCTTAGAGACCATAGACTAAAGAAATCATTCCCTGTGGAGGATGTAAAAATTACTTTCTTCAAGCCATCCTAGGAGTCCCTGTCTAATATTGACAGCTTAGAAATTGAAACGCCCATCTCTAAGCTCCTTATGTGACCCTTTAATGCATTTTCACCTTGACATGCAGCTACAATGGGAAAAAAGAAACAACTATCAAAGAACCGAATGATGAGACTGGTGAAAAGGGGCCTGCAATGAGGGATGTGCCCACTGTAGCGCTAGGGGGGAGAAGATGTCTAACTCCGCAGGAGAATACACCGACATGACATCCCAGCCACCCTGGAAAGATCAGGAAACTGTAGGGGGAAATAAAAAGATCACAAACTTTCCAGCAATAAAAGAACAAGATACTTTTATTTGACACGAGAAATAGAATTCACTACATGGCTACAACCTGCTGAGAACCTTAAGAATAGCTTTATGCTCGTCAGACTTAAACCATTATCTAAATGGGCAACATCACATCTAAAAGGATAAATGAACCAATGTATAAATATGCAAGAATATGTGGTATAACCTCAAAACAAGTACGAAAATAAACCATTGAATACATACCCAGGACTGCAGACTGGGGGCTGCCATCTTACCTATCTGGCTGCTGAACGACACTTTCCATGCTCATTTACGGCAGTCCCTGGGCATAAGACAACACAGTCGGATCCCGACCCTATCTCTTTCATTGCAGCTGCATCAGGAGTGAACTGGGCACGCCTCTGTGGGCAACTCAATTCACAGCTGTAGGTGTGGCCAGGCGCCATCTTATTAGAGCTCAGTGCGTTCCTTTTAGCTCCATTTACACTCTATTGCAAGCCCTGGATGCTGTACTGTTCCAGCATAACTGGGCTTGGATGTTCACTCTGCACATACCAGCTGCAGGAGAGGATACAGGACGAGCTCCTGGAGACCGAGCTGCTCTTTCCAAAACACCTGACCAGCTGCAGCCCCTGCTCTTGCAAAACACTTGGCAATCTGCTGGACATCTAATCCTCTCCTGTGTGATAATGACTGCAGAGCCGTGTATCTAATCCTATCCTGTGTGATACTGACTGCTGAGCCATGTATCTAATCCTATCCTGTGTGATACTGACTGCTGAGCCATGTATCTGATCCTATACTCTGATACTGCTGAGCCATGCATCTAATCCTCTCCTGTGTGATACTGACTGCTGAGCCGTGTATCTAATCCTATCCTGTGTGATACTGTCTGCTGAGCCGTGTATCTAATCCTATCCTGTGTGATACTGCCTGCTGAGCGGTGTATCTAATCCTATCCTGTGTGATACTGACTGCTGAGCGGTGTATCTAATCCTATCCTGTGTGATACTGACTGCTGCGCCATGTATCTAATCCTTTCCTGTGTGATACTGACTGCTGAGCAGTGTATCTAATCCTATCCTGTGTGATACTGTCTGCGGAGACGTGTATCTCAACCTATCCTGTGTGATACTGACTGCGGAGCCGTGTATCTAATCCTCTCCTGTGTGATACTGACTGCTGAGCCGTGTATCTAATCCTATCCTGTGTGATACTGTCTGCGGAGCCATGTATCTAATCCTATCCTGTGTGATACTGTCTGCTGAGCCGTGTATCTAATCCTCTCCCGTGTGATACGGACTGCTGAGCCGTGTGTCTAATCCTCTCCCGTGTGATACTGCTCTCCTGAAATACTCTGTGCTGCCGTCACCCAGCTGGTATTATGTGTGATCTACATGGTGGTATTGTGTATGATCTATATGGCGGTGTTATGTGTGAAGTATATGGTGGTATTATGTGAGAACTCTATGGCAGTATTATCTGCTAAAAGGGGACCCATTCTAGGGTGGTTCTGGCTGAGCACCTGCACACGGGTCAGGGGTAATAGTTAGGTGCAGTCAGGGGAGGGCTGGTGAGGCAGCTGAAGAGAGGGGTCTCATTTTTATCGTTACGGTATGGCTACATTTCCCGCAGCCTGCTTCCCAGCGTCACCCCGGACTGCGCCTGTCGCTTCGCTTTCACACATCGCCAGGACAGGATCTGAGAAGGGGAATGGGGTCTTTGCATGCAAAGTCTGGATCAGAACAGGCCATCAATCAGCAGAAATGTTACGGGATTTCTGTGCTGCTGCCACCCTGCTCCTCCCCCATATATCTCCCACTGTGCCCCCCATAGACTAGCACACTGCTCTCCTGAAATATTCTGTGCTGCTGTCACCCTGCTCCCAGAATCCTTGCTGCCTGCCATCCTCAGTGACCGAAGACCCCATTCCTCTCCTCAGATCCTGTCCTGGCGATGTGTGAAAGCGAGGCGATGGGCCTGATATATGGTGGAAGGAGCAGGGTGACAGCAGCACAGAGTATTTCAGGAGAGCAGTGTACTGGTCTATGGGGGGAACCCTGTTCGGTGCCAGGGAATGTACATAGAGCGCTGTCATTTATACACATGGATGGACCATCTGCTTGTCTGCTCCACAGAAAACCAGGAAACATTTCTGCAGATTGATGACCTGTTCTGATCCAGACTTTGCATGCAATGACAGTCAGTAACTTTGCAGGCCCCATCAAAATGGCTGCTCACTGTGTTCCTAAATGCCATCCTCTCTTTTCCCTTAGCAAACACCCAGAAGGGGAGGAGAGGAGTGACATCACACCCATGCCAGCAGATTCCGCCCATAATTACTGCAGGGCAGTAATGTGAGCTAGTTGTACACTAGGTTTGTGTGCCAAGTTTCAGCAGCTGCTCCCCCTAGTGTTAACAAGTGAAAATGTCAAACTTTTTAAAATTATTTTTCATATTTTACAAAATTAAAAACAAGTGATATTTTTTAAGAAAATGTAAACAATTCCTTACATTTTTTTCAATTGTTGAAAAAAAAAATTTTGGATGGCACCTTCCCTTTAAAGGGGTATTCTTGGGCAGAGCATCATAAGAGTGGTCACTAGGAGCAGCCTGGAGCAAGCCACATCTACTATTATCAAGAAATGGCTGTTCCCTACAGGGGGGAGCTGAACACTGGTATGTGACTTGATGTCCCAGACACCAGGGGTGAGCAGTGAGGAGCAGCAGTTGTTAGATGGAATTACAAGGGTTATAAAGATAACTAAAGTGCACTGGAAATCTCATCTTTATAGTGTATGAGTGCATGGACAGTACAACATTTTTTTTTCATCTCCCCGGAGTACCGATTTAAATATAATCCCCCTGCAATGTTTTTTTTTTTTTTTTTTAATTAATATCAAACAGTTCTGCAGGCAGTTATTTTTCTTCATTAAAACAATGGACATTGAGAAAATCCAAGAGATCCCAGTAGAAGTCCACAGGATCCAGCAGAGCGTTGTGGCTTTGGCTTCAGTTATTATCAAAAGTCACAATGTAAAGGTAAATATAACCTAATTTCATCACCGATAAAAATCACAGTCTAAGTCTTTGCACCCATGCTTTAAGTATAAGCCGGATATGTATGGCTCCTCATCCATGTCCTGGCTTGCATGGCTTCATATCCCTATGCTTGTCCGTACGGCTCCTCATCCCCTTCCTTGTCTGCATGGCCCCCCATGAGAAAAGCATAAAAACACCATCCTACTTACCCGCCGATCCACCGCTCCCCCCTCTCCCCCCGGCTTCTGGGACAATGACTCGTGTATAAGCCGAGGGGAGGGGGGGGGGTGGGGGGTGGGCGCGTTTTCAGCACAAAATAATGTGCTGAAAAACTCGGCTTATACGAGTATATAAGATAGGTGGACGATGGAATCTCACATAGTACCATGGAGTATTTACAACAGGTCCGTAGGAGAGTGGCCGAGATCATAGGGTGTGCCTCTAACTGGATACATAGAAGACCATGAGGCCCCATTGCCATATTTGCCAACAGAGAGCCAGGCAGCCCTATGATTTCAAATTATAAGGTGCTAAATGCCATCGAGCTCATTTGTGAATGTACACAGTAGAGCAAAACATTCTTTGGTGCCAATTCATTAAAACGGGAATGCCAGTTACCGAAGTCAGTGTATTTCATTAGTGGCATTCGCCTTGCTGCACCTCACCAGAAAAGTTACTCCAGTCTAAGATTTTAGTATTACTTTTGGTATATAAGACACCGCACTTTTGCTGAATTTGACGGGTGGGCGTAGCCACACCTGCCTACTCAGTTTGGTAAAGCTGCTTCAAACAGTATCAACATTTTTGCGCAATCTGCATTGCATTTTCAAAGGGTTTCAGGGACCAGAGCAGGAAATGTGTGGAATAAGCATGGAATTCTCTGTAAAATTACCATTTTACGAAGTGAATTCAACCTACCAAAGAGATAAAAGAATTCCATTTCTTGAGATCGTCCCCAAGTGTAGAGGGATGGAAAATTGACTATATAAAAAGGGATGTTAGGGAAGGGTCAATTTAATTCTGATAACTCAAATGGGAATTATACTGCTGAAATTCAAAACTGATATCTGAATTTCTTCAGTGATTAATGTATATTACATAACAGAATTTCCAATTATTTACTTTTGATCTCTAAATCTGAACGCTTACTGAAGGTGTTCAGAAGAAAAGAAAAAAATGGTAGGTGATGGAATCAGTGAGAGTTAGCAATAGATCATTTGCAAACAGCTACGCTTATTCTTTACGCCCTATGGTAGAGCGGCTCACTCGGCTGGACACAGATGTATAACTGGAACACTGCCTCTTTAAGAAAAGCCTTAGTTTATTGTAGACAGCATACACCAAGCTTGGGACAATAAAGATGGCCCTCTGGGAAAAACAAAGAAACAAGAAAGAAACGCAATCCTTTTCCTAGCAGGGATCAGCCCGCTCACAGACCGCAATGCCCACAGTTCAGGTTTAGCACACACTTCCCTGGAGTGTTCCCATTTAAGCCCAGACCTTGTGACTCCTCCATCATGTGACTGATCACATGATCTTGACATCACACAGGTCCTGTCAGGACTCTGCTTGTGGAGATACAGAGGACCTCCTCCAACCTGCTCTATGAAGGTCCAATTAATACCAGCCAATAACAATTTTAATTTATTTCTCCCAACACGTAGTGTGCTGGAGGAAACGACACTGGTTTTACATTACTGACGCCATCACGCACAGTGACACGTATCTCCCCTCCATCACTTTCCCAGTGACTCGGTCACAACCCCTATACACAGACCTGGGATCTTGGGATCTTAGGGTTAGCTCATATTGCAATAGCTAAAGCTCCTATGGCCAAAGCAAAAAAAAGCAGGAGACCGGTCAGCCTTGACTTGTTCTGCTTAGTATTTTTTGTCTTGGGGAAGCAGAAGGTATTTTGATATAAGTGGAAGGGTTGGAGTATATGGATTCCAGTGCTGAAATTAATGCCCATTGAGACCTATGGTGCAGGGTGGAGAACAGATAGGGACAAGTAGGGCCATCAAAGGCTCTTTCAATATCAAGAGCACGGGAAATTAGTGTAGCTTTGGTTAAATTAGCAAAGTGAACGAAATTCAGAATTTTTTGAGAATTGTATGAGGGTTGCTCACCTGGGATAAAAGCAGACTTATAATATTTGGCAGATAAGCTATATGGGCTAGGTGGCTTTCCCAGTTTAAAGGGAACCTGTCACCCCCCCTCCAGGCGATTTTAAGTAAAAGAGCCACCTTGTGCAGCACTAATGCTGCATTCTGTCAAGGTGGCTCTTTTATTTAGGGTACCTTCCACCGCAGAAATAATCTTTTTTAAAATTGGTCAGACATACCTGATATTTGACAGGGGGGCAGGTCTTTCCCCATCTGACTGAGACGCCTCACACATCCATCACTCATGTCTTCCTGCGTTGTTTGCTCCGCCTCTTCATTTGACCGCTGCCTGTCCTCTCTCATGACTTCCTGGCCTTCCTAGCGCTCCTGCGTGGACGTGCGGCCAGAGATTCCGCCCCGCAGTCGCTTATGATTTATTCACACTGCGGAGCTGGGAATCTTGGGCATGAGAGCCGCAAATAACTACTGTGCATGCCCAAGATTCCCAGCCCCGCAGTGTGAATAAATCATAAGAGACTGCAGGGTGGGATCTCTGGCCGCGAGATAGGAAGTCATGAGAGAGGACAGGCAGCGGTCACTGCGCATGCCCCAGAATACATACTACAGCGCTGGCGCCAGGATTTGAAAAGAAAAATGAAGAAGCGGAGCAAAAAACGCAGGAAGACATGAGTGACGGATGTGAGGCGTCTCGGTCAGATGGGGAAAGACCTGCCCCCCTGTCAAATATCAGGTATGTCTGACCAATTTAAAAAAAAATATTATTTCTGCGGTGGAAGGTACCCTAAATAAAAGCCACCTTGACAGAATGCAGCATTAGTGCTGCACAAAGTGGCTCTTTAACTTAAAATCGCCTGGAGGGGGTGACAGGTTCATTTTAACTCCTTACTGACCGCTGACGGGATAGTACATCAGCAGCCAGTATACCCCGCTTTGGAGGTGGGTTCCGGTGGTGAGCCCACCTCAAAGCCGCAACATGTCAGCTGTTTTAAACAGCCGGAAATGAGCGCATCGGCCACCCCAGTCACGTGATCAGGGGTCAGCGTCACGTTGCCTTAACAACCTGAGGTCTCTTCGAGATCTCTACGGTTGTTGATGACAGATTGCTAGGAGCACCACCCTGTGGTCTGAGGTCATAGCAATGCTGTAATTCTACTACATAGAGATGATCTATGCATCACCTCTATACAGCAGAGGCGATCGTGCTATGGCAGCTTCTAGCCTCCCAAGGAGACTATTGAAGCATGCTAAAAGTAAAAAAAAAGTGCTTAAAAATATATGTAAAAAAAAAAAAAAAAAACAAACATAAAAGTTTAAATCACCCCCCTTTCACCCTAATCAAAATAAAACAATTAAAAAAAAAAAAAAAAAAAAAAAAAAAATGTAACCTACACATTTGGTATCGCCGCGTTCAGAATCGCCCGATCAATAGAAGAAAAAAAAAAAAAAAAAAAAATGGATTAACCCGATCAAAACTCCAGAATTACTTTTCTTTGGTTGCCGTGACATTGCATTAAAATGCAATAACGGGCGATAAAAAGAACATATGTGCACAAAAGTGGCATCATTAAAAACGCCAGCTCGACACACAAAAAATAAGCCCTCACCCAACTCCAGATCACAAAAAATGGAGACGCTACGGGTCTCGGAAAATGGCCCAATTTTTTTTTTTTGGCAAACTGTGGAATTTTTTTTCACCACTTAGATTAACCCCTTTCCTACATTGGACGTACTATTCCATCCATGTGACCTGGGACCTAAGTCCCAAGGACGGAATAGTACATCTAATGCGATCAGCGGCACTCACGGGTGGAGCGCCGCTGATCACGGCCGGGTGTCAGCTGATTATCACAGCTGACACCCGGCACAATGTGTCAGGGGCGGTCATGGACCGCCTCCGACACGTTAACCCCTGGCACACCGCGATCAAACATGATCGCGGTGTACTAGGGATTAAAGGAAGCATCGGCAGGGAGGGGGCTCCCTCCGTGCTTCCCTGCGACCCCCACAGCAGCGCGATGTGCAGCGCCGCTGCGGGGGTCGCCTTCCCTGCAGGTCCCCGGATCCAATATGGCGACGGGGACCTTCTGGGGCCTGCAGGGAGCTGGCTTCCTCACTGCCCGCAGAGCGCAGGCATGAGGAAGCCTACAGCAGTGCCTGTGACAGATCGCTGATCTGTCAGAGTGATCTGTGATGTGACAGATCAGCGATCTGTCACAGGACAGTGATGTCTTCCATGGGACATTATAATAAAGTAAAAAAAAATTCCCTAATAAATTCATTTTTTGAAAATAAACAAAAAAACAATAAAAGTACACATTTGGTATCGCCGCGTCCATAATGACCCGCCCTATAAAACTGTCCCATTAGTTAACCCCTTTAGCGAACCCCTTAAAAAATAAAAAACGGAGCAAAAATAATGATTATCATACCGCCAAACAAAAAGTGCAATAACGCGCGATCAAAAAGACGCATATAAATATCCATGGTACCGCTGAAAACGTCATCTTGTCCCACAAAAAATGAGCCACAACACAGCGTGATCAGCAAAAAAATAAAAGTTATAGCTCGCAGAATAAAGCGATGCAAAAATAATTTTTTATATAGAAATTGTTTTCATTGCATAAAACCGCCACAACATAAAAAATGACATAAATGAGGTATCACTGTAACCGTACTGACCCGAAGAATAAAACCGCTTTATCAATTTTACTGCACGCGGAACGGTGTAAACGCACACCCCAAAAGAAATTCATGAAATGCTGATTTTTGTTCATTCTGCATCCCAAAAATTGGAATAAAAAGCGATCAAAAAATGTCACGTGCCCGAAAATGGTACCAATAAAAACGTCAACTCATCCCGCAAAAAATAAGACATCACATGACTTGGTGGGTCAAAATATGGAAAAATTATAGCTCTCAAAATGTGGTGATGCATAAACTATTTTTACAATAAAAAGCGTCTTTTAGCGTATGACAGCTGCCAAAAATAAAAACCCGCCATAAAGAGTAAATCAAACCCCCCGTTATCACCCCCTTAGTTAGAGAAAAATAATAAAATAAATTTTTTTTTAATTTATTTCCATTTTCCCATTAGGGCTAGGGTTAGGTTTGGAGTTAGAATTGGGGGATTTCCACTGTTTAGGCACATCAGGGGCTTTCTAAACGCGACATGGCGTCCTATCTCAATTCCAGCCAAAAAAGTTAAATGGCGCTTCTTCCCTTCCGAGCTCTGCCATGTGCACGAATAGTGGTTTACCCCCATACATGGGGTATCAACGTACTCAGGACAAATTGCACAATAACTTTTGGGGGCCTGTTACTCTTGGGAAAATAAGAATTGGGGGTGAAAAGATCATTTTTGTGGAAAAAATATGATTTTTTTAATTGTACGGCTGTACGTTAACTTCTGTGAAGCCCTTGGGGGTTCAAAGTGCCCACCACATATCTAGATAAGTTCCTTGGGGGGGGTCTAGTTTCCAAAATGGGGTCACTTGTGGGGGGTTTCCACTGTTTAGGCACATCAGGGGCTCTCCAAACGTGGCATGGCGTCCAATCTGAATTCCAGCCAATTTTGCAGTGAAAAAGTCAAACGGCGCTCCTTCCCTTCCGAGCTCTGCCATGCGCCCAAACAGTGGTTCCCCCCACATATCAGGTATCAGCGTACTCAGGACAAATTGCACAATAACTTTTGCAGTCCGATTTCTACTGTTACCCTTGGTAAAATAAAAAAATTGAACCTGAAGTAATTTTTTTTGTGAAAGAAAGTTAAATGTTCATTTTTTTTTAAACATTCAAAAAATTCCTGTGAAGCACCTGAAGGGTTAATAAACTTCTTGAAATGTGGTTTTGAGCACCTTGAGGGGTGCAGTTTTTAGAATGGTGTCAATTTTGGGTATTTTCTATCATATAGACCCCTCAAAGTGGCTTCAAATGTGATGTGGCCCCTAAAAATAAAATGGTGTTGTAAAAATGAGAAATAGCTGGTCAACTTTTAACCCTTATAACTTCCTAACAAAAAAAAATTTTGGTTCCAAAATTGTGCTGATGTAAAGTAAACATGTGGGAAATGTTATCTATTAGGTTTTTTGTGTACCATATCTCTGTGATTTAAGAGCATAAGAATTCATTTTTTTCACAAATAAACGCAAGTTATATTAATTATATTTTACCACTAACATGAAGTACAATATGTCACGAGAAAATGTCAGAATCACCGGGATCCATGGAAGCGTTTCAGAGTTATGACCTCATAAAGGGACAGTGGTCAGAATTGTAAAAAATGGCCCGGGAGTTAACGTGCAAACCACCCTTGGTAGTGAAGGGGTTAAAAGAGAAACTAGACATGTTTGATGTCTATGAACTCGTAATGACCTGGAGAATCATAATGGCAGCTCAGTTTCAGCATTTAGTGAACCTAGCAAAAAAGCCAAAACAAAAAACAAGCGTGGGATTGCACTTTTTTTGCAATTTGGATTTTTTTTCCCATTTTTGAGTACACGACATGGTAAAACCAATGGTGTCATTGAAAAGTACAACTCATCCCACAAAAAGTAAGCCCTCACATGGCCATATTGACAGAAAAATAAAAAAAAGTTATGGCTCTGGAAAGAAGGTGAGCGAAAAACGAAAAATCGAAAAAAGCTCCGGTCATTAAGGAGGTTGATATATTTTTTTATGGTCCATTAGAACATCACACATGATCTTTATTTAGAAAGGACCCATTTGAATAAAAGCATATATTTTTAACCCCTTAGTGACCAGGCCAATATTTTGAAATCTAACCAGTGTCACTATGTGATAACTCTGGAACGCTTCTACATATCCAATTGATTGAGATTTTTTGTGGCATACTGTACTTTATGATAATGGTAAATTTATGGTGAGATTTTAAGCATTTGTTTACAAAAAAAATTTCACATTTTACAAAAATGTCAAAAGTGTGCAATTTCTGAAATTTGAATTATCTCTTTAATACAAATAGTTATAAAACACAAAAATATTACCGTAATAAACAACATCTCCCTCATGTCGGCTTTACATCAGCACTATCTGTAAAATTTTGTTTCATGTTGTTACATTTTTAAGCCTCCTAAAATTAGAACGCTACTTTTTAATTTTTCCATTTTATAAAACTTATTTTTTTTAGGGATATATTAAGTTTTGAAGCGACTTTAGGAGTCCTATATCTTGGAACCCCCCCCAAAAGTGATACAATGTTAAAAATCGCACCCCTCAATATATTCAGTTGTTTTCAGGTAGTTTATTAACCCTTCCAGTGCTTTTCAGTAATTAATGCAAAGTGGTATAATGGGAAAGAAGAAGTTTATATTCACCATCTGAATGCTGATAACTTCTGAACAGGTCACTATAGTTGTAGACTTCAAGGCCATTATTTGGCCATGAATTGCCGTGGTAAACATTAGGACCACACGATCAAGATCTCAGGGTGCCAATGGGGTTAAAGAAGGAGCCCCCGCACTGTTAACCATCTAGATGCTGTAGCCATTATTGACAGCAGAATTTAAGGGGATTGTGGCTGATGCAGCAAGTTACCAGCTGCTGAATTGCCACCCTCGGAGGGATGCTAGTCTCTTACATCACAGGTCAATAAAAAGACATAGGTCACTAAAGGGTTAAACAAGCCTTTCACATCACCGCACTAGTAAAGAGAGAAACGTGCTCGGATAACTTGCTAGCCGAGTATCTTTGGCGTGCTTGGATATGTTCAAGTCCCTGCTGCTGCTTGTCTTGCGGCTGTTAGACAGCTGCAACACATGCGGGGATTGTCTGTTAGGCAATGTGTCATCCGAGCAGGTTCGCTCATCACTACACCACCTCACATTCCTTAGTTTTCTCTTCTTTTTCCAATTTGGGGTAAAAATACAGTATTAGTAAGGATGGATTTGCTTTGTTTTTCAAACCTTACCTTGAATTCAATAATTCTTTCAGTTAGATCAACCCTCCTAAGCCAACATGCAGTCCATAGGAAGCTGAATAAATGACACCTTGATATCTGTGAGCTGATATCTTATTCCAGAGAAATACACATTTTTCTTATACGTAAATGAGTTCTTCCAGACTATGGAGAGGATGCTGTCTGAAAAATAACTGCCTCCAAAGCTTATTTTACATGAAGGGGGAGTTACCAGTGTGAGACAAGTAATTAATATAAAAGAGAAATTAAATTTGCCTTCGGGGAAACACATTTGTTGCAGCTCTCTGAGCTCTGCCGTATTGCAACAATATTACAACACTGTGCCTGTGAGATGGAAGCTGAAGCTGAGAGGAACCTGCAGATGTGTCAGGTATAATCACACACAGCTCTGCAGTGAGATAAGGAGAGCAGAGAGCAACCATTACATATCACACTGGTAACTCCCCCTTCATGTATAATAAGCTCTGAAGGCAGAGTTATCTTCCAGGAAATATCCTCCTCACAGCCTGGAAGAGGTCATTTACATAAAGTGATAAAAGATGATTTATCCACAAGACATCTGATATGAGGCATACAGGGATGACTTTTTCAGCATTCTAGAACCCGACTGCCCATATTAATTATTTAGATAGGTCAAATGTGGTGACAGATTGCTTTTAACTTTATTAAAGTCGATTGTTCCTCCTGGAAAAAGACATCAGAGGGTAGCACTGTAGTTCCTTGCATCGCTGACCTCTGAAGTAGTCCTGGATCCATGGTCATAGTCTAGAGAATCTGTAGGAGATATGAGTGCATCGCCAGCACTCTGCATCTATCTCCACCATCAATGCTCCTGTGAAAGATGATGTCAGGGGGTGGAGATATAAGCCGTGAGTGGCTCATAGCTTCTAGCATCACCGTCAAATGAATAGTCATCAGGGAGCGCTACACTCCCCTCTCCAGCATCATTTATAACAATGGATCTAGGACATCTACAAAGTGCAGAGATGCAAGAAACTCTGGTACGTAACTGCAGCACTGCCAGTTGAGGACATCCTGTTTCAGTAGTGGCGATAAACGCTGTAGATAAGTGATTTCAGACCTAGCATGATCCTGTGAAGTCCTGTTTGATACTCCACACACATGAAATGTCACAAGAAACAAATGGGAAAAAAAAAAAAAGGGATTAGCTATATATGGAGAAGTGTAGGGTGCTTTATAATAAAGCTAACAATAAAAATTATTAAGGTGTAAGGATAGATCTTGAGAAAGAACATTTTAGGCAATGGAGCAACCCTTTAAATCAGACAAAAAGAAAATCTTGGCATTAGTATGTAATGTGAAATGGGCCTAATCCATATAATCTTATTTTATTATTTTGGCATCAACAATAAGTGCCAAACTATACCAAATCCATATTCAGCAGCAATTGCTTTTACTTTGCGGCAACAGCTTTGAGGTGACACAGCATACCAATAAAGCACTATACAAATTCTTCATAAATCACCCTTTTAAATAATTAACTTATTTAAATATTTATAATAAGGGCCCTTTCACAGCTTTTGCTCAGCTATAAAGCAGATAAAACATTTAGCACAGCTGTCCGCTGATGAGAACAAAAAATTATTTTGCTCATAAATGATGCAGTTTAAACAACTAGAATTTCTTACCTTTCCAAAAAGTATGCTATTTTCAGGGATTAAAGCAGCAGCATGTGGAGAAAATATCAAAAACTAATCTGTCATCCCAAGTAGATGAGTGGTAAAAATAATAATGCGATTTTACACCTTTTGGCTGAAAAATAACTGATCTTGAAAACTAACTCTGCTAGGAGTTTAACAACACTTTGAACCCTTGGGAGCTTGGGTAGTTTTATCACTTAAAAGATATAAGCTAAATAATAAAATTAACCTTCCTCCACAAATATAAAAATACGGTATATTGTGAACACATCAGATACTAAACTTAAAATAAAAAAAAAAAAAAAAAAAAAAGCTCACAACTTCATTTATATACCCAACCACAAATCCAAAGATTTGCATTCAAAATCAATAAATACCAAAATAAAAAAAAAAAAAATCAGCTTCAATCAAATGTACAGGCAGACCCCTAATGCAAGTAAAATATCTGCCAAAAAACAAACAGAAAACAACTAGGAGGTGATGTTCAAATGTCAACATTAACTGTGGAAAACAAAGGAAAATAGTAATTCAGTCCACAGCAAAACGGGTATAAAAAGCCCCCCGAGGAGAATAGCCAGCAAAAAGCCTAAAGGGATAAACCAAAAAAGAAAAAAGGCAGTGTGCCAAAAAACGTTAAAGGGAAAAATAGAGCAAGTCTTTATTCGCCAAGGATGTTCTTTACAGTCATGGCCAAAGGTTTTATACGGACACAAATTTAGGTTTTCACAAAGTTTGTTGCTTCAGTTTTTATAGCGGCAATTTGCATTGAAGGGGAATTCTCAAGTTTAGAATTTATCCCTATGCATTGGAGGGAGGATATCTTCACAAGCGCTGAGGGTCTGGCCACTAGGACCTTCGTTAATCCTATGATCCACAGCTCTGAGGAGCCCCATGTGAATGGAGAGGTCATTTCTAACTTGCATTTGTGACGGATAGAACAAAATTTTGTAGTAGAATTTTTTATCTAGCCTTCATCATTAGAGCCATGACTATACTCTAATGTACAGTACATCATAGGCAAAATTACACAATGTAGTAAGCGTGTAACAGGTTAAGTTGTTAAGTTGATGTGCCATTATGATTTGTTTGCTATGTTGATTTCTTCTTCACCACTATGACTGGGCGGCTAACTTGCAAGGATATGATTTGTTTAGGAGGGATCGTAAAAAAAGGAAAGGGGGTGGAGTCTGTCTATATATAAAGTCCACTTTAAAGCCCACACTAAGAGAAGATATACAAGAGGGAAATGAAGAGGTGGAGTCTCTATGGGTGGAGATACAAGGAGGGAAAAGTAATAAAATCCTCATAGGGGTTTGTTATAAGCCACCAAATATAACAGAAACCACTGAAAATGTATTATTGAAACAAATAGACAAAGCAGCAAATCACAATGAGGTGATTATTATGGGGGACTTCAACTACCCCGACAGACTGGGAAACTGAAACCTGCGTATCTCAGAAAGGAAACGAATTTCTGTCAGTAACCAAGGATAATTATCTGTCACATCTTGTGCAGGGCCCAACTAGAGGGACAGCCCTTCTGGACTTAATTTTAAGCAACAGGCCCGATAGAATAACAGAAGTACGAGTCGATGGGCACCTAGGGAACAGTGACCACAATATAATACAATTCCACTTGTCCTTCAGTAAGATGCCCTGAAAGGGGGTTACGAAAACGCTGAATTTCAGGAAAGCAAAGTTTGATCAGCTTAGAGAGGACCTTCGCCGAATTGATTGGGACAATGTCCTCAAAAATAGGAGCACAGAAAATAAATGGGAAATATTTAAATCAGTTTTACACACCCACTGTGAGCTAGCCATACCGTACAGAAATAAAAGGGCTAGGAACAGGAGAACACCAATGTGGCTAAATAAGGATGTAAAAAGGGCAATAGATAACAAGAACAAGGCATTTTGGAAGCTAAAACAAGAAGGCAATGAAGCAGCATTAAAAAGTTAGAGAAAAAAATAAAATGTGTAAAAAACAAATACATTCAGCAAAAGTGGAAACAGAGACTCATTGCTAAGGGGAAAGTAAAACAAACCCCAAACTATTCTTTAATTATATAAACAGTAAAAAAGATTATAATTAATGGTGTCAGCCCTTTAAAGAACAATGAGGGTGAAATCATAGAGAGCGATGTGGGAAAAGCAAATGTTTTAAATACTTTTTTCTCAACAGTGTTCACACAGGAAAAGGATTTGCCAGGGGAAATGCAGAGTGATAATGTAAACTCCCCATTAAGTATTACCTGCCTAACCCAGGAAGAAGTGCAGAACCGCCTTAGTAAGATTAAAATTGACAAATCACCAGGCCCTGATGGCATTCACCCTCGGGTATTAAGGGAGTTAAGTAATGTGATAGACAGGCCTCTATTCCTTATATTTAAAGACTCTATAGAAACAGGGTCTGTTCCTTTTGATTGGCGGGCAAGCAAATGTGGTACCAATATTCAAAAAGGGGTGTAAAAGGGAACCTGGAAACTATAGGCCGGTAAGCTTAACATCTGTCGTGGATAAAATTTTTGAAGGGTTTCTAAGGGATACCATTCTGGAATATCTCAATGTTAATAAATGTTTAACTCCATATCAACATGGATTTATGAAGGATCGCTCCTGTCAAACTAACCTGATCAGCTTCTATGAGGATGTAAGCTCTCAAATGGACCAAGGAGAATCATTGGATGTCATTTATCTCAACTTCTCTAAAGCATTTGACACTGTCCCACATAAAAGATTGGTAAGTAAGATGAGAAAGCTTGGGCTAGGGGAAAATGTGTGTAGATGGGTAGGTAGCTGGCTTAGTGATCAAAAACAAAGAGTGGTTATTAATGGTGCATACTCAGATTGGGCCAGGGTTACTAGTGGGGTACCACAGGGTTCTGTATTGGGCCCCCTACTATTTAATATATTTATTAATGATCTAGTGGATGGCTTACACTGTAAAATATCAGTATTTGCAGATGATACAAAACTATGTAAGGTAGCTAACACAAAGGAGGACAGTTTGCAACTACAGACAGATTTGAGTAAATTGGAGAATTGGGCTGAAAAATGGCAAATGAGGTTTAACACAGATAAGTGTAAGGTTATGCACATGGGAAGGAGAAACAGATGCTACAATTACTTACTAAATGGGAAACTGCTGGGGAAATCAGACTTGGAAAAAGACTTCGGCATCTTAGTCAATTAGAAGCTAAATTGGAGTGCCCAGTGTCAGGCAGCTGCCACCAAAGCAAATAGGGTCATGGTATGCATTAGAAGAGGTCTGGGGACACGAGATGAAAACATAATTCTCCCTCTGTACAAATCACTCGTCAGACCACACTTGGAGTATTGTGTGCAATTTTGGACGACGGTGCTCAAGAAAGACATTACTGAACTTGAAAGGGTTCAAAGGCGGGCTACTAAAATGATAAATGGAGTTGGTTCACTACAATACCCAGAAAGGTTATCAAAATTAGGTCTATTTACTCTAGAAAAGAGAAGACTTAGGGGAGACTTAATATATATGTACAAGTATATGAGAGGGCAATACTGAGATCTCTCCAATGAACTGTTTGTACCAAGGACTGTGACAAGAACAAGGGGGCATTCTCTTCGTTTGGAGGAAAGACAATTTCTGCACCAGCATAGAAGAGGGTTCTTCACAGTAAGAGCAGTGAGGCTCTGGAATTCTCTTCCTGAGGAAGTGGTGATGGCAACTCAGTGAATGAATTTAAGAAAGGAATGGATGCTTTTCTTGTGACAAATAACAGAATATTATAGGTAGATGGTTGACCCAGCTTTGGGAAAGGAAGTTTTTTCCCTATGGAGAAAATTGGCTTCTACTATGTGGGTTTTTTGCCTTCCCCAGGATCAACAATGCAGAACAGCTGCACTAAAAATAGGCTGAACTAGATGGACATAAGGTCTTCCTTCAGCCTTCAAAACTATGTTACTACATTTGCCATAATACCTCCGCTTTGAAGAGGGAACAGAGATTCACCCAAAAGCATTTATGATGCATGGGTGACAAGGAACTATTATGGTGCCATGTCGGTAGGGATAGTGAAGATTAATGCCTAGACGGTTTAACATGGTCTCCCTGCAGTGAGCCCTGGGCGGGGCAGCCCTCTGTTTAAACTCCTGAATCTCTGCCTCTCACGGCCAGCTGTAAGTACGTCATTATCAGGTCTACATCTCTGTGCTTTGCTCCAGTTCTAGTGGTGAATCCCGATTCAGACCATCAGTTTACGGACTTTTCTGTGCCTTAATTACACCTTCTGGCTATGACCTAGCTACTTGACTTTACTACCAACCTGATCCATCAATCAATAAGAGCTTGGGTTTAATCCTGATAGCAAGTTCAAATTCCAAAACACGGGTTAATAGGTAAAGGCCAGGGCTCAAAGCCTGTCCATAGGAGCACTATTTATATTTGACAGGCGAACACTTTACTGTGAGACCGTGTAGTTTTAGAGTTAAAGCTAATCATAGTACCGACCTACTATACCTACTGCTCTATATAAGGCAGATACTATATATTCAGCTGTGTGGAAACACGTGCAGAAAAAACAGAGGGGCTGAGCTAGATGACGTTGGTTACAGCTGCCTGCTACGATGAATTTCTTAGGTGATGTGATTCATTTGTTCACAGGATGTTGACGACTGACCTCCCAACTACACATAAGAGCAGGTACTATACTCGTGGTCAGACGGAACGTGACAACCGGCTATAACGAAAGGTTCAAAATGCATGGATGGAATTAATCTAGCTGAAACTTTACACAACTAAAATATGGTTAATGAGTTACTAGGGTATATATATGAAAAAAAATACATGACGACAACCATGATCTAGCCTGAGATACAGATATTGGTAACTGGTTACATTAGCAACCTTCACAGTTATTTTACAATTTAACTCTATGGGTATAAAAAGGGTTTGTACCACTATATTAGAAAAAGCAAGCACTAACCGACAGACGTACTAAGCATATTATCACACAACTGAAAAGACTTTTGCTTAACTGTAAATAACTTTTTTCCCTTTATAGAGCCCAACATTTGAAGCTTTTACTTGCCTTTTGAGTAATGTTGGTGCGAGGCTCTACTACCTGGTAATATATGCGATCCCCCCACCCAGGACAGACATATGCTATAATGTATCCCAATACATATACTAAGATACTATATAAATGAGTCCCACAAAAGGGCAGATGGTAGACCGCTTACTTTCCACAACTGGTACTGTAACATTTTGCTGCATAGTACCAATGTAGAGGTTAATGTGGTACGCTGATACAATGCTTAAGATGTTCATGATACTAGGCTCTCTGCTTCACAGCATAAAAGACACAATCTGATTTACTTTTTCACACTTCAGTGCTGCTGAAAATGCTATAAAATCTTAACCATGTCACCAACGACTATTCACAATACCTTTAACCTTTAATATGCATTAAAAGATAGCACCAATGAAAGCAAAGCCAAATCAATAAGCTCCATAATCGGATCTTCTGTATCCAAGAAGATTCCATCAAGTCAAGGCTGTAGCTTAAATTAAGCACAAAATGAACTCTTAACTTCAGCAATTCATAATGCACAGAGCTGGAAAAGTTTTTCAATTTCAACTTTCAGTAATGCTGTGTAATCTGTAAGGGAGGAGTGGGGGAAAGATCAGTGTAGCACTCGGCACGGTCACTGGGCTGTATGGCGCACATTACAGGTGGCGAGCTAGGACAATACTCAGTGATCAGCGTAAAAACGCTACATTAAAGATTCATTAAACTGCAGTAAATGCATTACACTTCAGAAGGGTGGTTATATTCACACTATACAGTGGGGGGGGGGTTTCTCATCAGAAATGTGCACACAGTACAGCCGAGATCTAATAAGGAAAGCGCTGGAACGAGAGTGTGATGACTATCCGTGGATTTGATGGAAATTACTGTACAAGTGGTGCTGCTGAAAACCCCACCAATGGTCTACACTTAAAAAGGACCGATCCTGGAAATACTGCAATTCCTCCATCTAATCAATCACAAGGCAAATACAGTTCTGAATACATTAAAGAATTATCCAATGTGAAACCCCTCTATAGGTATATATGGTCATTGCAGAGAGAGGAAGCCCTTCTCAATAGCCAGAGCTGCAGCAGATCCTGCCCTAGAAAACTTGGTAACATGTTCCTCTTGTGTGATTGGCTGCTTGAAACTTCTCCAGGTGATAACAGATGACCGGCAAGATTTAAAAAGACTGGACCAATCGTAATCAGCGTCAGTGTCTTTATCTATAGTTCAAGTTAATCAAATTAGATATACTCTTAAGGCCCGGTCTCACATAGCAAGATCGCTGATGCGTCACCGATTTTGTGACGCAACAGTGATCTCGCTACATGTGACACATATCGGCGACTGGCTCCCCCGCTCGATATCACTGATCGTGCTCAAATGTCCTGGGCCATTTTTTCATCATCGGCGTCCCGCTGGCCAGCATGCATCGCTGTGTTTGATGCCGACGAGCGACCTCGTTGGCGACGCAGAACTCAGGGACGCAGGCTGGAATCGTTCAGAATAGCTGCTGTGTGAAAACGCACCAGCGATCCTTACCAGGTCGCATCATTGTCGGGATCGTTGCTGCGTCGTTGAAGAGATCTGCCTGTTTGGCAGCTTACTAGCGACCATGTAGCGACGCACAAGCGATCCCTACCAGGTCGTATCATTGTCGGGATCGCTGGTGCGCCACTATGTGAAACGGGACTCTTAACCTGGAAGACAATGCAGAAGGAGCAGCTGGCCTGCCCAACTTCTTCTATAGTGTTTTCCAAGTAAGTCCAGAAAGGAAATTTCAAATATCACCAATGCTTTTCTTTCAACATCCTGACATTAATAAGGGTTTATCCACTGCTTGGATAACCCCTTCCGAATGCCCATATTTTCCACCTGTCAAATAATTACACTTTACTCTGTGCTGTTCAAGCAGTGTTGTTACTGGCTCTCCAGCGGTTCACGTGACATTCTGATGTCATGCAATACCTGTGGCCAATCAGTGCTGGCTTCACTTCCCTCTCTTACAGACGTAACTGACATCTGAAGAAAGTGATAGGCAGCCGCAGCTCTCGCTTCCCCTGGATGTCTTGATTTGCCAGGAAGGAAAAGTAAAGCAAGCGCAGATTGATCACAAGGATTGTGTGGCAAGGGATGACACGGAAGAACCAGTGCTGAAATCACTGGAACGGCACCACTACCGGATGTGAAGTGTTATGATTTTACAGGGAACAAAGGGTTTCAAAAGGTATTTTTTCTGAGTAGTGGGCAACCTCTTTAAGACAAAATAACTCTAAAAAATACACAATTGGAGAAAATGTCTCATCAATTTCACCCTTGACAATTTTAAGTCAAGGGAGAACATTGGTGCTTGAATGTTTGTGAAACCTCCAGAATTATCCATATTTTTGCATACATTTGACCTAAAACTACATCAGATTTTCACACAAGTCCTAAAAGTAGATAAAGAGAACCAAATCAAACAAAATGTCAAAAACACTAGTATTGCATGCTCGTGAAGCCTTAATTCAACAAAATTTCACATAGATGTCATAGAAGCCAACTTCCAGAGAATATGCACGATCAGTTGGGAATCCGATGCACAAAGACTTCCTTACCTTCTCTACCACAACAGGTTTCACTGGTTTTTCAGACTCCCTCTCCTTTTTCTTCTCTTCCCTTTTCTTCTCCTTTTCTTTCTAGCAACAGAGAAATTAAACACAATTAGGCATTTTACTTTTTAAATATGAAAAACAAACACCTTAAATAGGTTCTCCAAGTATGTAAAAAAAAAAAAAGGCATCGGTCACACAATTCAAACTGTGTAGCTAAAAGTTATAGCACAGCCAGTGAGGTAGGTGCCGATCAGTAGGTTCCCAAACCTTAAGTGTATATAACAAATACTGGGCACACTCGTAAGTCGCAGGTGAGAAGATATTTTAATACATACAGTAGCCACTAGGTACCTAGTGTTATATACAATTCAAACTGTAGCCTGTCCTATTCATGGGCCAGAACTGAGCTCCCAATAACAGTGTCTCAGTTGTCAAAGCGCTATATCGTAAGCACATATACCTCTGTTAGACGAGAAAAAAGGGATGTGAAAGGAGAGGAAAAAATATATTCTCCTCAGCTAACTGAGCACATATAGACTTTAGAAAAAAATCCTTTGTAGTTGTTAGATTTCTTCTGATCTCTCAGCCCTTCACCAGTATGTGTGCTCACAATACCGCTCCTCTGTCAGTTGAGACATAGGCAATTGTGTTTCTCAGACTAAAACCTGTGCTGAGATCATTAGTATGGAGTACCACTTGAATTACATGATGGGGACCATTTTATTACATTTTTGGAGAACTCCTTTAATACGTCTTAAAAAATGTGAGCACTTTTTTATTTCTTTTTTGGTTTTAAAGTTGCTTTTTTTTTTATTTGATGCAGTCAATTAGTGGTTATGTGCTATACTTCATGGAGCAGGACACTAATTGGCGGCAGTGAGCATATTTTACTTATTTATTTTACTCACTTATATAGCGCCATTAATTCCACAGCGCTTTACAGACATTATTGGCACGGTCCCCATTGGGGCTCCCAATCTGCATTCCCCATCAGTATGTCTTTGGTGTGTGGGAGGAAACCCACACAAACATGGGGAGAACATACAAACTCCTTGCAGATGTTGTCCTTGGTGGGATTTGAACCCAGGGCCCCAGCGCTGCAAGGCTGCAGTGCTAACCACTGAGCCACCGTACTGCACATGCTGGCATCATGTCAACAAAACTGACAGGTACCATCAGCATATCTGTGCTGGATTAGTCAGGGACTGAAGAGATTGAGGTTTTAGGAGTGATTTTACAATAGGTCAGAAAACCTGATTGAGGTAAAATATGCAAAAGATTTACCATAGATTAATCTTCTAGTTCATTAAAGGCAGCCAGTAATACAAACATTTGGTTTTTTTTTACACATTTCCAGAGTTTGGTAGAGGTGTAGTCACTGCTTAAATGATTATACGTATATAAATATATACATATGCTACGGTAGGTTCTAAGTGAGAACCATAGCCCATCATCTTCACATATCGTCCAATATGACGATTGATTCATGCTGCCCGATCCAAGGGCAGCAGCATCTATTAGGCACTGGCTGCATGATTTCAGCCACGGAATGTTGAGCTATACGAGAAAAACATTTTAAAAACTGCGGATCGAGCCACGAGGGAAACTAGTAGGACAGACTGGTTTCTCAGCTGCTCCTCAAACTGGAGTGACAGGTCTTTCCCTTTGTAAAGCTCACAGGGAGAGATCTATCAATCCAGGGCAGCGGGCAGGCAGAAACTACTGAGGACCAGCCTGTCCAACAAGCCTTCATTAGGTTCAGTCTCGGGCATTTTATGAAGCCCATTTGCAAAAATATATTGTTTAGTTCAATTTTTATGTGGTCGTAAGCCAGTGGAGAGCGGCTCAGAAAAAGAATGTTAAAAACCTTTCAGCAGAACGAGCTTACTGACAGATCCTCAGATAACTCATTCTGCAGCCCACAATGGACAGTGCAACACAGAGGCTAGAGAGAAAAAAAAAAATGCAAAAAATGTAATGCTACCAAACGGTAAAATATATTTTTTTACCCTAAGATAAATAGGCAAAAAAAAAAAAAAAATATATATATATATATATATATATATATATATATATATATATATATATATATATATATATATATATATATATATATATATATATATATATATATATATATATATAGTACCCAAAAACATATCCGTATATATTTCACACAGTCAGTAATTTGTAATGGGTGTAATAACCCAAAAATGTTACAGAAATAGCTGAACACTTGCTGCATCACGGCCACCTGCAAAACTCATTTCCACTGGTGGCATGTGAGACTTAGCAGCCCATCTCCAATCCGCAGACGGCACTTATAAATATTCCAGATTAGGTATTTGATGCTGAAACACAGTACTCGTGTCACATACTGTCTCCCAACATGGATGACTGGTGACAGAAGCTGCCTTTCAGCACAAACCCACTGAGAATTCGCTCTGGCGGAGCTCAAGAGTAGTCGAGAATTCAGGCACTTCAAGGGAATCAAACAGAACAAGGACAAGAACATTACAGATCCGGAGAGAGTCCTGGTGCCAGGAAGGATAACAAACAGCCTGTATAGAAGCTGGCTTCACCTAGGGTTTAACCCTCCGACGAGAGACAGGAATACTAATGTTCTAGTCCTGATGTGTTGGGGGGTCCACACGCCCATCTGGGTTACACGTTCATCAGAAGAATTTGTCTTCACTTGTCCTCATTATGACAACCAGAACTTCTTTTCATAGTAATAATAAAATAGCTGTTTAAGAATTTTTTTTTCAGATCTCATTAAAAACCACCATTTATGGGATTTATGGGTATATACAGGCTAGATTAGATTCATTTTTATACAAGTGTTGCAAAATTATATTCTAGCAGATTTATGGTGTATGATTCAGTGTTTGGTTTTTCAATATCTTTTATTAGGGTATGTGCACACGTTGCGGATTCTGCTGCGGATTTCACTAAATCCGCAGGTAAAATGACCTGAGTTTTACCTGCGGATTTAATGCAGATATTCTGCAGTTTTTGTGGGGATTTCACCTGCGTTTTTACACCTGCTGATTCCTAAAATGGAGCAGGTGTAAAAACGCTGCGGATCTGCACAAAGAGTTGACATGCTGTGGATTCAAACCCGCAGAAAAATCCGCATGTGCACAGCGTTTTTTATTTTTCATAGAATAAAATGGTACTGTACACCGCAGGAGAATCTGCTGCGGATCCACAGGGCCAAGTCCGCTGCGGCAGAACCCGCAACGTGTGCACAGACCCTTATAGTTTAGAATTTGAATAAATATCTATAACTCTCTCTATTCTATCTGATCTCGCTCTCCTTATACTTGGAAATTATTAATGCTTTAAAAAGAATGTCAGCATAAAATGACTGTTCAAACCAAGCACAGCACCCAGACGGGGCACAGCCTTCATAAATATCGTACCTTTAGAGTTTTAATCTGTTTATTGAAATATGCTATTGAGGCGATTGGCGAGCCCTGAGCAGTTCGATGCGCTCTTCCTAGTCACTTTTCATCCATCTTCGAACTCCCCCAGTTAATTGACTGACAGCTCTGGTTTTACAGGAGCCAGAGAAGGGTGGAGAGATTAGGTGGAAGGTGTACTGGACTGCTCGGCCCATAATGCAAAACACCTCATTGGAATATTTGAAAAAAAGAATAATTTATGACAAATGTTAAAATGAATTTGCACACCAAGGTCACTTTTATTAGGGTGATGTCCCCCTACAAGGTGCTGTGCTTGGCTTTAACATTCATTTGGTAATATTGGCCTATAATATGGCACTCGTCTATTGAAAGTCTATATGAGATGTACATTTAGATATTTACATAAGGACACATTATATAAGCAATAGAGATGTAATAACATAACCAAGCTGGCAGAGAACGCGGTTTCGGAAAATGATACCTCCAATTTGCTTTTGTCGGCAGCAGCTTGCAGAGGAGGAGAGGATGCCGAAGGCTGCACAGCATCAGAAGAGGACGTCTGTACAGAGCAGATGAAAGGCAGAAGAAGAGAAGCAAGACAGATGATCAGAATTAGTAAACGGCAAGGCAACATATGATCTCATTTTCTCACTAGGTATAGAGCACCTGGAAGAGAGAGACAAGGAAGCGCTTACAGCTGTGTATATTATTATCCTCACCCATATACAATGAGATATTGCATTTCCTGGAGTGCTCAATATATTATAAAAGAGAGGGACAAGAGCAAAGATAGAAATGAGATAGAAAAACGGTGAGAAGCTCAATGCAAATGTAATGCTGGATAGAAGTGGTGAGAAGATGCTCTTCATCCAGGAGCCCAAGTCATCCAATACACGGGCATGTAAGGAGAGCGGCTCAGCTCAAATATCGATTTCAGTGGAGAAGTTCCATCTTAAGCACGACATAGCCCACTGTACAGGCATAAAAGTAATATGGAAAAAGCCCTAGAAGACTGCCACATACTGTCCTCTAACCACTGTAGAACATGGCTTCTCAATCATCATTTACTAGGCTCTCAAATGCCAGAACACGATACTTGGGCATCACCATCTCTCACAGTCCATTCCGTAATCTTTAAAATTATTTAAATTTCTCTTGCAATTTATCTTCCATATCCAGTAGACTATTGGATTGGATATTAGGCACAAACAACCCCCCCCACCCCGTAAAATGCAAATGCCAACAATTAATGATCAAGACCTCTCTCAGTCTCGCATAAGGCAGTAAGCAAGTAAATCACACATTCTGCATTGCCTTACTGTAGTCTCCGCAATTTCTTCCTTGCTCCAGGAATATGTCTGCACAACACATTAAAACTTCCATACCACTAAGCTTGGTTTGTTGCCGCTCTAGGGGTGCCCATTCATATTATACCCTACATGTTGCCTAGACTTTCATGTCAGAGTGATAAGACTGGTAGGTCCATACAGAGGATCACTAACGAAGAGCTCAACTACAAAACTCATACCCCTATAGAACAGACAGGGAAACAGGAGCTGTTCCCAACAGAATGAAGCCCTGCTTATGTGCCCATAAAGGAAGAGCCCGCCTCTACTTGGGACAGGGAACATTAGAATTGGCAGAAATTGAGGTGGGTATGTTGCCAAACCAGTTATCAGTGCAGACTGAAAAAAGTCTGTGCATAATAACCACTTTTGTCAAAACAGTCTCACCAGCTGTATTTTACCAATTACTGGGGGGTACCACAGCAGTGAGACCACCTACCTCACAGTTTGGGAAGCTTTGGTACAGCATCCGGTAAACAGACATGTCCTTTCTTTCCAATCCATGCATTACAGAGGGAGCCACTTGTTCCGTCAGTAAGAAGGCTACACTACACATGAATGGTATTGTTTGTGGGCGAGCAGTAAATGAAACACTTTCACTATATTATCATGAAAAAACTCCGAACTGTGCAGTGATCAACCACTTTGGCACAGAGCAGGGTGGCTGCACATGATGTATCTATGGGCTAAGTATTTCTTACAGTTATCCGGCAGAGCAGCGAGCAGAGACCTGATCACACATATGAGCTTAACATGAACACTGGCTGGAATGATAAATCAATGTAGAAGCCTTTTCCCCTGCAGTACCAGAGTGCATAACCTCATTCCGAACGTTGTTCTTCACGAATTACCCAGAGGTATAAGGTGGAATGGTTATATAGGAACAGAACCCATTTACAGACAAAAATAGGTTTCATCTAAAAGCATTCATTCTTTGTGATTTCTGCATGTGCTGTTGATCACTTTAATGGAACCATTATCCCCCCCATGCTCCCTTTCCTGCTAAAAATGCAACCGAGAAATGTTCTCACACTGAGCACTAAATCTCCTCGGTAGTAAACCTGAAATCTCCGTGCTCCCCTACAATGTCAATAAGCCAACTTTGAAAATGGAAAGCCTAAAGCGCACCACTGAGCTCAGGTTAAGACATTCGGGGAGGATAAAAAAAAAGTTTAGCACAGTATGTAACTGGAAATTGTATTCTATACAAGTTAAGGAATTTCACTTGGGTCCAATCATATACTAAAATAGAAGAAATTGACCTACATTTAACAAAAAGTAGCTAAAAAACATTAACCTACTAGACTTTGTCATGCTTGGAAAATGGACAGTACTAATCTGGAATATAATTTATTCTTGTAATTCATAGACTGCAGGATTTTATGCCATTTATTACGGCACCAACATTAAATATTTAAAGGCAATCGGTCAGTAGGATCAGCCATCTTAAGCCTTCTACATGGGCATGTAGGTCATGGGAAGCTGAATAACGTGATGCCTTGTGATCGGATGTCTTATTAATAAAAACCTGTATTTCTCTGGAATATCCAAATGAGCTATTAAGATCTATGGGTCAGACATAGATCTCCCCGAGAATAAGCCTCTTGAGCAGGGGTCTCAAACTCAGCTGCATATATTAGCCCCCATAAAGAAAAAAATTTGAATTTGGGGGGCCGCTTCCTTGAAGGACAATGTGACATTTTTAACAATACCACTTTTTTTTCCCTATACATTTTTGATGTGGTGACAACAAATGTGCACTCATTTCCCCATATTGTAGTCATGTCCCCATATCCAGGTCCCCATATTGTAGTTATATCCCCATCCAGGTCTTCATATTGTCATTAATTCCCTAGGTTTTTGAGGAGGAAAACAGACAAAAACTGAAGCAAAAACGTGGTCAATTCTGTACCAGTATGCATGGCGACCATCCCCATCCCGGCACGCATGCCCCCCCCCCCCCTCTTTTCCATCCCGGCATGCATGGGCCCCCACCCTCTTCCCCATCCCGGTATGCATGGCCCCCCTCTTCCCCATCCCGGTATGCATGGCCCCCCTCTTCCCCATCCCGGTATGCATGGCCCCCCTCCTCCCCATACCGGTATGCATGTCTCCCTCATCCCTATCGTGGTATGCATGGCCCCTTTATCACCATCCTGGCATGCATGGTCCCTTCTTCCCCATCCTGGTATGCATGGCTCCCTCATTTCTATATTGGTATGCATGGCCTCCTTATCCCTATCATGGTACGCATAGCTCCCTCGTTCCTATATTGGTATGCATGGTGTCTTCATCACTATCCTGGTATGCATGGTCCCCTTCATTCTTATCCTGGTACGCATGTAGCCCCTTAATCTCTATCCTGGTATGCATGGCCCCCTCATACCTATCCTGGTATGCATGACCCCCTTTTTCCTATACTGTATGCATAACCCCCTTTTTCCTATACTGATATGCATGGTCCCTTTTTTTCCTATCCTTGTATGCATGGCCCCAATCAGAAAAACATTAAAAAAAAAAATTATCCTTGCCTTCCCTGTGCTCCCTTGCAGCGTCTTGTTCGGATGCCTGCAGCTGATTTATGCTTGTAAGCAGCGCTGCAGTTACGTCTTGTGCTGCTTACAAGCAGAGGACAGCTGCCGAAATACTCACTGCTCTCCCCGCTTGGACTATAGGAGTGGAGTGCAGTAGTGAATATTGATTGATCTCTAATAGTGGGCACAGTAGCCAGCTTCCAGACAATCCCAAGTGCCCGCTACTGAAGGGAAAATTCACTGCTCTCCACCCCTATAGGCGTGGAGAGCAGAGAATATTAATTCTCTTTCGTAGCAGGCACACATGATCTCCTGGCCTTTGCAGGAAGCCGGCAGCTGCGCTTACTGTCCCGTTCTTAAAGAAATGAATGTTCACTGGAAAGTCGTGAATATTCATTTCTCTTTCGCAGCGGGCACAGGGGTTAGCCACGGCAGCCAGCTCCTGACTTCTGTGACCCGCAGCTCTGCCCCTTCCCCATAGTAGGTACATAATTTCAATGGAATGTGCATCCTTAGACGCACATTCAGCTGAAATAAAACACTGCCATCGGCGGATTCCCTGAACCAGGTAGGGATGCCAAGGGGTCTACAGTGCCTGAGGGCCGCATGAAGCAGCCTCAGGAGCTGCGTGTTTGAGACCCTTGCTCTAGAGATTATTTCTGCATGGCCACCTCATCCCCATCCTGGTCTGCATGGCCGCCTCAACCCCATCCTGGTCTGCATGGTCACCACATTCCTATCCTGGTATGCATGGCTCCTCATCCATATCCTGGTATGCTTGGCCACCATCAGAAAAAAAAAAAAATAAATAAAATAAACCATCCTACTTACCGCCCATGAGCTCCCTTGCAGCATCTTTTTCCAGGTTGCCAGCAGCTGCAGTGCTCGGGCGAACACATGTGTCGGTTACTTAAGGGAACGAATACTCACTTCCCTCCACGCCCAAGGGATTGGAGAAGTGTGAATATTCATTCCTCTTAGGTAGCGGGCACATGTGATCGCTCAGCCGCTGCTGAAAGCTGGTGGCTGTGGCTGACACTGCACGCGTTATTAGAGAAATGAATATTCACTGCCAGCGCAGTGAATATTAATTTCTGGGTCGCCCTCCCAGGGCTGCGGGGTACTCTGTACCGGGCCCGTGTCAGCGGGATGTGTCACAGCAGTGGTGACCCGGTCCGTGGCCCTGGGCGCCCAAATCAATGGGGGAATGTAAATGGTGGTATGTAGTTAATGGAATAGTTTGTGACGCCACCTGTGGTGTTCGGCAAGTAGGATGTTAGGCCGACGCTGCTGCAGATCCTCTGGGGCTGGTGGTGTGTTGCAGCCTAGATGGTGTAGCTCCCCACAGGTGAAGCTGTAGCCCCAGGGCAGCGTGGATGCAATGGAAGAGGAGAGGTGCAGGCGGTGTGGAGAATGGTACCCAGCTGTAGCAGTGCTGAATGTGTTAGCGCACAAATGAATGGAGGACACCGGGGCTTGTAGTTCCAAAGCTTTTCTCACAGTCCGTTGTACACACACAGGTGCCTGCCTCCGGGCCGTGTCCTCCGGGTCAGAGACTCAATCAACCTCCGAGCAAGTTAGGATTCTCCCCTCCAACATTCCGCCAACATGTACCTTTCTGAACGACTCCTCTATAGCGCCTTAAAGTGTGAAGATCTCCTAGTACTGAGTTACACTGGAGTTCCTCCTGACTGATGTTCCCAAGAACTCTACTTGTATGGCAGACAGCTGTAGCCTGCTTCGGGGACTCCCTTCTCCTGAGTCCCGGCTCTCTATCTAATTGCTGTTGTGCCCCAAGTCTTTGATGGGAGTAGTGCATTTACAGCCAACTACTCCACCGGTGTCTGCTGCAGAACCATAAGTGTCCATACAACCTCGGGGACCGGGCCCCAGCCTTGCGCTCAGAACCTATAGGCAGGGTTCCTCTTCTAACCCACGTCCTCTCTGTTCTCTCTACTCCTTCGTTCCGTACTTGTCTTTCTTATGGAAGCTTAGGTTTCAGTTCTACGTCTTTCTCCTTTTCCTTTCCCGTGCCAGCTGGCTCAGATCACTGAGGCAGCTGCAGCACTCCTTCCTCCATCCTTTCTTCCAGGGATCCTCACTCCTGTCTGAGTGACTTCCTACCCAACTGACCTTCTGTCAGACTGACTCTCTCATCCTATACTTTCCCACTCTTTTATGTATCTTAACTCCACCCACCTCCCAGCACGTCCAGTGTTCCAAGCAGGGAACCACCAAAAGGTGCTCTGCTACCCTCTGAGCAAGGAGCCGCAATGTGGTTGTGCAGAACTACCCTGTTGTGTGGGGTGCGAGTGTTGGAGTGTGGAAAGGAGCTCCCACCTTACCTGGATAGTGGGGCACTACACCTTAGGAGAAGGTGCAGTACCTCTGTGGCGCCACATTTCTCTTTAGCAGTGGGCACAGGCTTTAGCGGCAGCAGCCGGCTCCTGCCTCCTGTGACCTGCTGCTCCCACTCCCCCTTCATCTTCTGGGACCCTCACTCGACTATAAGCCGAGGAGGGTATTTTTTAGCACGAAAAAAAATGTGCTGAAAAAATTGGCTTATACTTGAGTACATACGGTAATTTATTTTTACTTATTTAAAAGCCTTAGGCTTAACTTGGCGACTTGCTGTATTTTCTTACTGCTGGGTATTTGCTCCATGTTTTTATCACAGGTTATTTAATGACTGACCATTTACTCTCAAGATCTACATGTCTCACACTGGAAATGCTCCCTTTCATTGCAAATAAGGTGTGGATGCAGATTCTAGAGAGATCAATGTCCCATTCTTAAGGGCCTGTCACACTAAGCGATATCGCTAGCAATATCGCTATAATTTGTGACGTTATAGTGATATTGCTAGCGACATCGCTGTGTCTGATACTTACCTACGACCCGCTCCCCCGCTGGTTATCGCTGATCGCGCGAGAACGTCCAAGACCGTTTCTCGTCGTCAGCTTCCTGCAGTGCTTCCTGTGGAGAGACGAGCGTGGAGACGGGCGGGAGGACGCAGGATCGCCTAGTGTGACAGGCAAGTAGCGACCCCCGTCCCCAGCGATGTCGCTGGTGAGATCTGTCTGTGTGGCAGCTCACTAGCGACCACTTAGCGATGTACCAGCGATCCTGACC
The DNA here is from genome assembly GCF_039654945.1 of Dendrobates tinctorius. NCBI lineage: Eukaryota > Metazoa > Chordata > Amphibia > Anura > Dendrobatidae > Dendrobates > Dendrobates tinctorius. The sequence continues at coordinate 13,860,846 of NW_027361692.1, forward strand.
GTGTCATATTGCTGGTCGGGATCGCTGGTACATCTCTGTGTGTGACAGTACCCTTAGATCTTAACAGCTCATTTACATAAGAAAAGCACGGATATTTCTGGAATAAAACATCAGATCACCGATATCAAGGCTTCATTTTATTCAACATTCCATGACCTGCACGCCCATATAGACGAATTAGGAGGGTTGATTGTACAGATTCCCTTTAAATTTTTGACCCTTTGATAAATGAAAAAAAAAAAAGGGAAAATGACAAATCCTCCCCCCCCACTTTGTATTTCAGTATGCAACTTGGTATAGCCAAAATGTACAGTTTTACGTAATGTTGTAATTCTCTAGTGTAACAATACATTTGTGCCCTTTATCTGGCATCTGACAAAATTTGCAGCCCCCACACATAGGTGGAGACTTCTAATCACTTGGCACACGGCAAATTTTACGGTAAGTGTAACAGTAGATAGGGTCAGGGCCGCACTATAGTAGCTGTCAGATTTGATTGATATTGTCCTATTGTTAGCTAATGCTCTTGCAGTTTCAGCATTGGCCCAAGAATAGCCTAACGCCAATGTAAGATTATGTGACGTGATGCTAACATGGGGAGGCTTTTTTATTGGCACGTATTGATGGACTAAAGGCTGGGTTGGCTTCTTTAACACAAAAGAAGTGATGGGCTGAAAACCGGAGTGCCTGACCAAGGGACTGTGTAAATGATGTATAGCGGGTTACTTGAGCATTCTTGGAATTTATAGCAGAGTTACGATAGCTCACAGTTTACGGCAGTGACTTTAACGGAGAATTGGCAACAAATGACAATTGAACAAATTTATCACATCTAACTACAGGACTTTAATGGTGTTATTCACTACTCCACAACCCAAGCCAAATCAGCTCAGGACCCCAATTAAAATGTAAACAGTTGATATTCCCCTCCTACAGGGGTGTCACTCCAGCGATGTCAGTGCTGATGTGAACGTAAGACATGAGAGGTTGCGTCATGTTTCAGTTGCTGCCAACGAGAGTCTGCTCCTTAGCTCCACCGTTTACCATTTCATCAAATGTTCGCCTTGAGGGCATATTAATAGCTGCAGCCTCTATTAAGTCACATCACTCTCCGGGAACAGTGGTGTCCGGGAACAGTGGTGACATTACTGCACCACTGCAGGAGGGGATTATAACTCTATTTTAATTGAGGTCCTGAACTGATAAGGTTGGGGTTGTGCAGTGGTGGGCATCCCGTTAACAAGAGCCTGTCACCAGGTCAAAAGTGGCCAGTTTTTGCTGGTATTTAATCATTCCTTTCAGTAATCAGAGTTTTCTTCAATCCACCATCAAGCTCTGCATATACGAGTCTGGAATAAAAGCAAAAACTGGAGTCTAAAACACTGGCATGAGATTTATGCCTCAGAGCCATGACCCTGCTGCAATCTTGGAAATACATTGGGCAGATTGCTCAAGATCTAGCAATGGATAAAACAAGCAGAGAGTTATGCAGCCCTCAAATGATTCATCTGCCTCTCTTTGCTAAGGGGTTAAAAAGTAAATGGGCATGTGTACCTTAGGTCAGTTTTAAATTTGGATGAAAAAGCTCTGTAAATTCATGTCATCAGCCTTTGCGCCATGATGTACCGTACTCGTAACCAAAGGACAGAGGGAATTGCTAGTTTGTGCGTTAAACTCTCACTTAAAGGATTATTCCCAAAACAGGACACCATCCACTATTCAATAGATAGACGCTAAAGGGGTGGTCCACTTCCAGAACAACGCCTTCTCGATCTAAATGTTTGGCCCCAATTAACAAAAAAAAAAAAAAAAAAAAAAAAGGGTATAGTCCCCTTCCCGCAGTGTCAGCACTCGATCTCCCCAGGGCTCTCCGTTACATGACACATGCTGGCGCCACTGTACACACCTTCATATTAATTGAACATGAAGAGGAAGTCAGCTTAGCTGATCCCGGACTTCCTCTTCATGTTCGATTGAAAAGAAGAGGGAACAGTGACGCCAGCGCTGATTGCGAGCTTGACACCCCGTGTCATGCAACCGCACAAGAATCACACAGAGTGGCGAACACCGCTGGAAAAGCGCCAGAGGTGAGAATAATTTTTTATTTTATCGGGGCCAAACATTAAGGGTGTCTGCACACGTTGTGGATTCTGCTGCAGAATTTTCCACGCAGATTTATTTAAATCCGCAGATAAATCCGCAGTTCAAAAGACCTGCGGTCTATCTGCGGATTTGCCTGCGGTTTGACATCTGCCATGGAGCAGGTGCGAAACCGCTGCGGAATCCGCACAAAGTAGTGACACGCTGCCGATTTAAATGGTACTGTACACCGCAGCAGAAACTGCTGCAGATCCGGAGGGCCAAATCCGATGCAGACCGCAGCAGAATCCGCAACGTGTGCACACACCCTTAAGATAACAAAGGGGCTGTCCTAGTAGTGGACAACACCCCCTAACTGGCAGATCAAGAAAGTGGAAGGGGTGGGAGGAGGACACTGCTGTGATCCCCAGAGATACCAAGAACAGGACTCTGAAGACATCAGTCTTACATGGAGCAGATTTGCACATCCTCAACCAACATTCCATTCATTGTCTATGGGACTGCCAGAAATAGCCGAGCACTGTACCCTGCTTTCTTCCAAAGGTCGGACCCCGATGATAGGGAATAACTATTTTGGGACTAAATCTTAAATGGTTTTTAATGCACATCTTGAAGTGTTTTTCAAATGATAACCTATAGGACAGCATTTTGACATTATGACCTCAGCAATCAAACATGAATGGGACACCCTGCCTACCATATGCCATTTAGAAAGGTTTTGAGTCCTCTCCTTGAGCACTAGTACTCCTGCACCTATATAGATAGACCCCAGTACAATTTATAAATAAATCTTATCTGCTCTTGTTCAAAAACAGCACGGTTTGTTTTATTATTGGGCAATCCTTTCATGGTAGAAAAAAAAGCACTAACATCATTGGAAGCTATCTACCGCTATAATGGCCGGCACATAGCATGCTGCTGAGCTTTAGTCTGCAGCTTGTGCTTTGCAACTTTCAAACCCAATTAGGTTACTTCACACAACTGTGAAATGCATTTTCTGCTTAGCAGCAGGTTTATGAAATTATACAAAAGTGCTGTAAGATAGTCTCATTAAAATCACTACATAATTGTACACCTACTGTTTTAACTGCTGGGTACGCAAGATTGCCAAATCCCCCAAAATACACTAAACAGCCCATCCATCGCAACTAACTGAATATGTGTCCACAAGCCTCCACTTGTTCTGCGCAAATCAACCTCCAGGTATCCTCGGTAAGAGCGGCTCACAGCGGGATAATCATAACTCCATTTGGTAATCAGAACAAACACCCAGTCATACAATTATAACACACCTCGGGAGCCTCATTAGAATCATAAGCATTTAGTGCCGAGCACACAGCATTACAACTACTCCCCGGAATCACCGGACAGCTTACACTACACTCAGCTTAATTAAAAGCTGGATTTTAATCAGAAGAATTTTTTTCCAGCAATTTTAAGTCTTGTTGAGAAAGTCGAAAGTAAAAAGGGACAAAAATATATAAAATAAAATTATGAATCATGTACAAACAAGTCTAAATCTGGCCTACAGGTATCTCGAAACATAAAAAAGTACAAAATATGCACACAAAAAAATATTCTGGCTAACAAGTGCCCGAAGAAGTCATACTAATCAATATATGCGGTTTCCATTTTAATTGGTTACCATCTTGCTTACACTTTTCCTTGGGTTACGACAAGTACACTTGCATGAGGGTCCTTTGGCGCTACGTTCACATGGCAGTATTTTAGTCAATGTTTCACATCCGGATTTGTAAGCCAAAACAAGGATTGGGTTGAAAATATTGAACGTGTCAACATTGCTTAACAGTAACCAATGAATTGTCTGCAGTGGGCCAGTCTACGATATGGGACATTGATCAGCATTGATCGCAGATTGTGAAGGGTTCATATAAATGACAGCTCCGGCTCTAGTAGACTGCTTTCAGCAAGTGGATGTGCTATTGACCTCGGATTATTCTGCCAAGTTAAAGATGCAATAAATGACTAATATGCATTTTCCACCAGGACATTTGGTCATTGGGCGGCCCGGCAAAAATGTTCAGGCGGCCATCACCCCATATAAAAAGGTTCTAACTACCTCTGTCAGCAGAGACATGGACCCACGTGCTTGGCTTTCTACATTCATTTTAATGGGAATTAAGAAAATGGTTGATCACACTTGCTTGCCAATTTGCCAAGCATCTATAGAAAGAGCCGTGCATGCACGTCACCTCTTCAATGGCCATTCTGAACAGAATGAAGAGTACCTGTATGGGAGTTCTGCATCTAGATGATTCCATAGATATACCATAAATGTTCAAGTTAGGATTAACCCTTAAAAAAGGCGCAGGTGAGCCAATATTACACAGCCTTTTATTTATATAGTGTAATATTTGTGCAGAAAGCGATCAGACGTAGCCGACGGGTGACTACGATGGCACAAAAAAGGCTAAGACACCAACACATTATTTACACTATAAGATCATATTAATGGGAAATTAAATACAGGGTGTCACTGACTTTTGCACTAGTCAGTAAAAATGACTTGGGTGCACTGGAGATCACTATTTGGCTTGAAAACGTTTAGTAAAAATCCCATTTAGAAAATCTATAGACCCTACAAGGCTTTGGTTTGCCGTGCAAACATCCTTGCTTTTCAAAAGAAGAATAACCAAAAAAAAAAAAAATAATGATCTTCTCTTTATATCCCAAAGGAACAACTGTCTCATCTCGTCAACAACGCTGTGCAACTTCAAAGCAGGTCAGGTTTATACATATTAATCAACACCAATCACAAGGCTGGAAGCTGCCAGCTGAACGTGCGCGGTAATAAAAAGGATCTCCGCAGAAATATGCTACAGATGAACACAACGATGGCTGCCAAGCACACATCTACTACAAAAGAGGACCTTTACAAAAAACATTTCCAACCAAAATGAGAGTGGTTAGAAGCAGTGGGGAGGGATCGAAAACCAGCAGTGACAATTAGTACAAGGTTTGGGTTTTTCCATTCCTAAACTTGCCATTTAGGTGGGGACTATTACCATAAATATTTGTCTTATAAGTAAGTTAGCTGCTGTTCTGCAGGTCCTAGGACTAAATATAGCTTCTATTCTATGATACACGGTAAGGCTAGGTTCACATTTGCGGTTGAGTCTGCAGCGTATTGTCCGCAAACGCGTGCAAAAACGCATGCATGTGTTTGCGGACGATAGTCAAGTGCTATTTTCCTGGTGATTTTTTTAATTCACACAAGCCACGCCCAATGGGTGTGTCTTATGTAAATTCTTGCGTACGCTTACGTTTCCACAGCCAGTAATGAGCTTTTTTGTTTACGCACGCCGCAAAAAATGCAACAAGTTGTATTCGGCGCGCCCTGCCACATACCGTGAAAACACGCAACCGCACCCAAATGCACGTCCCTGCATACCCCATGTTAAAGATTGGTACGCAGGACGCATGCGGATGTATGCGCATCAAACGCAGCGGACTAATCCGCAAATGTGAACCCAGCCTTAAAGGGATCCGCAGTTTCCCCAGACCACCCAACCTGCCATGTATTTATTGCTAACATTATACTTTTCTTATTAAGATCATTTTATTATCTTATAGATTTCTTCAGATGCTAAAAATCAATTTTATAACTGCGGTGGCGATATACTAATTAGTGGGCGACTGGTTGTGGGGGCCAATTACTGCACACTGTCAGGCAGAGATCCGGCAGTGACGCTGCTCTTGTAAATCATGGCACTGGCGCCCACTGTGGGCGTGAGTACATGATTAGCGGGATGACATATGAAAAAAAATCAACATGACTATACAAAGTTCTATTAGGTAGGATGTAAGGTGAGCAATAAATACATGGTGGAGGTTTGGGGGGCTGGAGAAGTTGGGAGGTTCCCTGTAATATAATACACTCATACACTTATGTGGCACGCATAGGATATCAACTCTGAGATTAACATGGAAGGGGATTAGTAGGTACTGTACGCTATAGAGGTTATTTGGCCCCAATCTAACAAGTTTATTTTTCAGATCTTTGTACAGCAACATGCTACTCACACTAGTAATAAAACCACAACTAGGAAATAGTTAACACATGTGACATGTAGAGGATTGATGGGGACCTAGGAGGTGTAGATGCTAGGTTTTCTAAAATACTGGAGAAGAGATTGTTTGTTTGAGATCAAAGGGCCTTAACCCCTTAATGTCCTATGACGGACAAAGTCCGTCATTAGACATCTCCCCTGCTTTGATGAGGGCTCCGGCGCTGAGCCCGCATCAAAGCCGGGACATGTCAGCCGTTTTGAACAGCTGACATGTGCCCGCAATAGGCGCGAGCGGAATCGCCGTCCGCCCGCGCCTATTAACTAGTTAAATCCCGCTGTCAAAGCTGACAGCGGACATTTAAATAGCACTTCCGGCCCGGCGGCCGGAAGAGAGCTCATCGCCGACCCCCGGGACGTGATCGGGGGTCGGCGTCATGTTGCCTGGACAACCAGAGGTCTCAGAGACCTCTATGGCTGTTTCAGGCTGAAAGCACAGGAGTAAATCTTCTACATATGGGCGATCTGCTCATAGCCCATATGTAGCAGAGCCGATCGAGTTGTGCATGCTTCAAGCCTTCTATGGAGGCTATTGAAGCAAGCCAAAAGTAATGTTTAAAAAAAAAAAAAAAAAAAAAAAAACTAAAAGTTCAAATCATCCCCCTTTCGCCCCAATCAAAATAAAACAGTAAAAAAAAATCCCACATATACATATTAGGTATCGCCGCATTCAGAATCGCCCGATCTATCAATAAAAAAAAGCATTAACCCATTCGCTAAACTGCGTAGCGAGAAAAAAAGTCAAAACCCCAGAATTACGTTTTTTTGATCTCTGTGACAATGCATTAAAATGCAATAACGGGCGATCAAAAGAACGTGTCTGCATAAAAGTGGTATCATTAAAAACGTCAACTCGGCATGCAAAAAAATAAGCCCTCACCCGACCCCAGATCACGAAAAATGGAGACGCTACGGGTCACGGAAAATGGTGTTGTTTTTTTTTTTTTTTTAGCAAACTTTGGATTTTTTTCACCACTTAGATAAAAAAAGAACCTAGACATGTTTGGTGTCTATGAACTCGTAATGACCTGGCGAATCATAATGGTGGGTCAGTTTTAGCATTTAGTGAACCTAGCAAAAAAGCCAAGCAAAAGACAAGTGTGGGATTGCACTTTTTTTGCAATTTCACCGCACTTGGAATTTTTTTCCCGTTTTGCAGTACACGAGACAGTAAAATCAATGGTGTAGTTCAAAAGTACAACTCATCCCGCAAAAAATAAGCCCTCACATGGCCATATTGACGAAAAAATAAAAAAAATTATGGCTCTGGGAAGAAAGGGAGCGAAAAACAAAAATGCAAAAACGAAAATAACCCCAGTCCTTAAGGGGTTAATATAGTATACGGTAATTCATTCAAACGTTTTATTTATGGTCCTAGATCGTATCGAAGACAGGAGGCATCAGAGAAAGCCGAAATAATTCTGCGCTACATTAGTATGTCAAGGACTGGCCTAGAAGAGGATTATTCCTACTAATGAAGGGGTACTCAATCTTCTGTTCTGGGCTCTTTCCAATACTGTACAGCAAAACTCTAAGGAATATAACAGGACCTCCAGAGAATAGTCGCTGCCTGTTCCACTGGGATAATATACTGCTTCAGTGTTAATGACAAGAGCAACCGAATTGCCTAACACTACAGAACGCAAAACTAAAAATAGCCAAAAAGCAAGAAAGGCTGGAGTCACACACAACAAAAAAAAAAAAAAAAATCAGTTCGATTTTTACTGACCGAAATCGCACAAAGGTTTCTTGACCATGGATCCGTCTGTGATCCGAATTTCCAGCGGTGATCCGATTTTATCGAAGCATAAGTTTGACATCCGTCTGGCGATTTTTTATTGGAGCCTTGCAAAATGGACAAATAACTGTTTTTAGGCCTGAAACTAATTTAAATAATCATCCCGCCTTATATTTATGGGCTCTCCAACAGGTTTGAGCCTGCTACCTTTGCCATAGAGTCAGTGCTTGGATTTTGTTATCTCTTCTTTGTGAAAATCACAATCAAATGTAAAGGGTCTCAAACCAAGAAATCATATGAAAAAACCCTAAAAACGATACTTTATTATTAAAAGACCAAAGGTCACACCACAAAGTGAACAAAACAAAACAACAACGTGTCCATTAACATCCAAATACAAAAAACATGTAATGGGGATTTCCTAGGAGTCCCTATTAAAGTCTAATGCTCAATCCTTCCTTGCCGCGGAGGTTGGCACCCTAGGGGGAACGTTGTGGCGCCCCCGCTCAACGGTGGCTGTCCCTATGGACCCTGATGAACCCTGCAGCCACTAAGGATCCCTTCCCCGATGCTAAAGGGACCCCTATCAATAGACAGAGATCAACTATAATAAGGAGGACCCTAATCCCCAAAAGGATTAAAAACAAAGGAACACATTAATGTACTGGCATTAAAGTGATGGCATCATGGTGACATGAGTCAAATGGATACATTAGAGAAGATCCACAGCAAATAGGGTATCCAATATCATTTAAATGAGATTAGATCAAAATGGCACAAAAATGGCACAAAAATGCAAACTCCACAAATGGTCAATCACTAAATAGCCAAAAAAATTTTTGCATGCATAGTGACGATGAACATACCACCTGACTAGAAATACGGTGCCAATAGATACATAATTCAAACACTCAGTGATCAATGCTGCAGATACTCATCATGTCATACGCCTTCTGCCATGTACGTGAAGCGCCTCGACACGTTTCGCCCCAACTGGGCTCATCAGGAGGGCCGGTCTCAATAAAAATAGTGTCCTGATGTGGTATATGTGCCATTTTGATCTAATCTCATTTAAATGATATTGGATACCCTATTTGCTGTGGATCTTCTCTAATGTATCCATTTGACTCATGTCACCATGATGCCATCACTTTAATGCCAGTACATTAATGTGTTCCTTTGTTTTTAATCCTTTTGGGGATTAGGGTCCTCCTTATTATAGTTGATCTCTGTCTATTGATAGGGGTCCCTTTAGCATCGGGGAAGGGATCCTTAGTGGCTGCAGGGCTCATCAGGGTCCATAGGGACAGCCACCATTGAGCGGGGGCGCCACAACGTTCCCCCTAGGGTGCCAACCTCCGCGGCAAGGAAGGATTGAGCATTAGACGTTAATAGGGACTCCTAGGAAATCCCCATTACATGTTTTTTGTATTTGGATGTTAATGGACACGTTGTTGTTTTGTTTACTTTGTGGTGTGACCTTTGGTCTTTTAATAATAAAGTATCGTTTTTAGGGTTTTTTCATATGATCTCTTCTTTGTGCTAAACATGACAGACAGGCTGACTTTTAACACCACTGAGCGTGTTCTTTTCTATTGGGTTATATCCCGACGTTTTGGTGAGCAATACCCTGTGATTGTGGATCTGAGGAGGCGTAGACGAATGTGGGTCCATCCGCTTTTGGTGTGCAGGATACCTAAAGGCCATTTCCACCGTCTCTATACATCTCTGCGTAGCCATCCGGAGAAGTTCTTTCAATATTATCGGATGAGCCTTGCTACATTTGATATTTTGCTCGAGATTGTGCACCCTGGTATCATGTTTCAGGACACGAGGATGCGCAGCGCTATTTCTGCAGAGGAGCGGCTTCTCCTCACCTTACGGTATGTCTTAAAGCAATATGTTGATGATGTGTGAAGCAGCATATTTCATTTCCAGACCTTGAATCTTATAGATTTTAGCCATGTAATATTATATATTTACAAGCACATTTCCCAAGAAACATTATAGGCTTGTGTATGACTTAACCAAGCCATGGCATGTAATTTAATGTTGATCATGCCTACTTTAGAATTCAAAGACTCTAAATGTGATTTAAGCTTTATCTGTTGTTTGTTGGGCTGTGTACATTTTTTTTTTTTTTAGCTTCCTTTCAACTGGCCTTTCATATGCTGGTCTGCATTTAGAATTTTTAAATCGGGAAATTAACAATCTCTGGCATTGTCCGGTCTACATGCTCCAAAATCTGGTCCAGACTCCATCATGTGGTAATGCCGGAGCCCAAAATGGCAGACTGGTTGCGTATCTCCTGTGGATTTGAGGCCACGTGCCAGTTTCCACAATGTATTGGAGCCCTGGATGGGAAGCATATCCGTGTGCGTAAGCTGCCGAACTCAGGGTCCCAATTCTAACAATATTTTTCTGTAGTATTGTTGGCCCTGGTCGACACTCACTACAGGTTTATAATTGTAGATATTGGGGCCTATGGAAGAACTGGAGACTCCAGAGTATTCAATTCTTCCATTATGGGTTGGCTGCATAATAATCAGCTGGACCTACCACCAGCATGTCAGCTTTCAGACTCAAATCTGGAACCGGTGCCTTAAGTTCTTGTAGCAGATGAGGCGTTTCAATTGACCAGACATGTCATGAGGCCATATCCACGACGAACCCTTGACCACTGGCGTCAAATATTTAACTTGCGCCTATCACGTGCTCTGCGACTGGTGGAGTGCGCCTTTGGTATTCTTTCGGCCAAATGGAGGGTCCTACAGTCCACCATTCAGCTGAGTGAAGCTAATGTCAATGAAGTTATTAAAGCCTGTGTGGTCCTACATAACTTCACACAAATTCATGATTGCCCCTCACATGATGATGCTGAAGTTGAGTCAGCAAATGTGTCAAGGTCTAGGACACATGTAATCCCACCCCGTCGTCCAATCTCGGGACTCAAAGTATGCGATGTGTTCAATACTTATTTTCTTACACCTCAGGGTGCTACTCCCTGGCAAGATGATGCCTTAGGCTGGTTTCACATTAGCGTTGAAACAACGCTGCGCACTGCGTCGGTAAGCCCCACCCCGATCCGGCTCGCCCCATCCGGGATCACCGCCTATCATCGCATTTGCACGCATGCGATCGGCGCACCCTATCTTTAGCATAGGGTGCGCAGATCACGCGCTGCCAGTGTGAAAGTAGCGTGCTGCGCACTTTTTACGGTGAGCCGTGCGCGCCGAAATGCAACATGTAAAATTTCGGCGCGCACGGCGCACCGTCAAAAGTGCGCAGCACGCTTTCACACTGGCAGCGCATGATCTGCGCACCCTATGCTAAAGATAGGGTTCGCCGATCGCATGCGTGCAAATGCGATAGTAGGCGGTGATCCCGGATGGGGCGGGCAGGGAGCCGGATCGGGGCGGGGCTTATCGACGCAGTGCGCAGCGTTGTTTCAACGCTAATGTGAAACCAGCCTTATCTATGTAGTGGTTTGGTTGTGTTCTCAAAGATTTTTTGCTTGCCCTTTTGTGTGTTTTTGTGACTACTTTAGTGTTTTAGATGTATCTAACACATTAGAGAACATGTCCGAACATGAACAGGCACACATTGTGAATTTTAACAAGTTTATTACTTGTTTTTCTTTTTTTTGAATGCGAAAGAAAATAACCATATTAGTACCATATGGCATAATGTTAGCAGCACATTATTAGGTAACATTCGGACACAAAAAATATACATACTGTATAAAACCCAAACCAAAAAAAAAGTCCCAAAGGAAAACCTACAAGTCATGGTAGGTTGGGGGTGGTGAAGGTGGGGGTCCTGTTTGGACATTTGGCCTTGGTTGCTGGGCCACATCTGTCCCCCTGTGCGCTGCCAGTTGGCTCTGGCATCTGTTGCATCCTGGCAGGATCAATTTGGGGGTTTGGGTATGAGTAATTTGGAAATTGCTGGGGGTAGTCCTGGTAGGGCTGGCCAAATTGCCCATATCCCCCAATATGGCCATGTCTAACATACCCATGTTGGGGCCACCCTCCAACATTGGGTAAGTTAAAGTGGCCATATTGTGCATGTGTGCCCTGGCCCATATATTGGACCTGTGGAGCCACATTCTGTATGTGTGCAGGCTGAGGCGGAGGTGTTGGCACCCGTGGCGGAGGAGAAAGAGGTTCCAAGGATGGTTGACTTGTCACATCAAGTCCAACCAGCCTATTTGATTTTCCTCCGACAGCTGCCACCTTTCCAAAAACTGAAACACAGTGCGGGGATTATTGGGTGGTGTGCTGGCATCCAAAACGATTTGTAGAGCCCCTCTGGTACGCAGCCTGTACCCACGGGGAATTGCCCTCAAGTACTGTGCCAGACTGCGCCCATAAGCGTCCTCCCCATCATCATGAGTAGCTGTGGACAAGTAGTCCAAGACACCTCGGTCAACCTGCCTCCTTGCTCCCGAAGCTGCTCCTTCTCTCCTGCACCGGCCTCGTCGTGGTAGGGCAAAAGGCTGTGGAGAGGTATCTAGTGGCATGGTGGGGCTGCTACTGCTGCCCTGGTCGTCATGTTGTGCTGCCTGGCTACCAGATTCTGGTGGTGGTGTTCTTGGTGGTGGGGGTGTGGCTCTGGGAAGTTCTGCAGATGGGCCTGACCCTGTAGCAACATCAGACACTGGATCTATCACCACCTCAGAGTCGGAACCCGTCTCCCTCTCTGTGAGGTTTGACTCAGCGCTACAATGTAAAATAAAAAAAACATTAATATTTTGCATTGAGAAAATACAAAGTACCAATTAAACCGGTTGAGGCCTACTACCAAGGACCTTCTAACCAACTTACTTTAAAACAAAATGTAGAAAAACCTGGGGTAATGATGTATGGATGCGAACATCTATTATATTTTGATTTATAAAAAAAAAAAAAAAAAAGATATATACTGGCTAAGATACGGACCAAAAAACAAGGAGAGCACTGCATTTGGTGGAAGAACAATTAGCTAAGGATTGCAATTTTTGTCCGAAAATAGTAATGGGGCCACCAGTCAGGGAGGTGTAATTTTGATGTTGAAAATATGCAGACATTAATGGCATAGTAATTTGGTAAAGATATTTGAGCAAAGAGGCCACATTGAGCATATTACATTTGCCTTTTTTATTATTTGTCCACATTTTTACAGTCAAATCGATTTTTTTGGGGGGGAATGTTTAACTTACTAATTTGCTCCTGCTCCTCCCGAGGTCTGGCCGCATAACCACTGAACATCTGGGCACAGATTCTTCTCCATGCTGCCTCCTTCCGTGCCCGGTCAGCATAGTGGGGATCTCTCTGGTCCCATAGTTCTGGCCTTTCCTGGACCAGAACTATCAGCATTTCGACATTCACTGGCGTGGACATAATGGAGGACTCCGTGGAGGCGTTCTTCCTGGTTTTTTTTATGCTGCAAGTGAAATTTGCATCCCAAAGCTTCCTGCCAATGCCCGATGCTATTTCCTGTTGACCTGGAGAAGTCTTGCGATTTTATCGCAAGTCACACTTGTGGTCCGTTTGTAATCCGATTTTTTATCGCACCCATAGACTTACATTGGCGAATCCGATCCGAAAATCGGTGACAATCGCAGCATGCTGCGATTGTCTCGGTCTGAGGAAAAGATCCGACAAAAAAAATAAATAAAAATAATCGGATGATGGGAGCTAAACCATAGAATAACATTGGGACGAATGCATTGCATTCGTCCGATTTATTCGCTAGTGTGACTCCAGCCTTAGTCCACAGACAGCACTAGTGCACAAAACGGTTACCAGTGTTCACTTTACACACTTCAAACATAAGAAATGGGTTAGAGAAATAGCAAGATGTCCAATTTATAAAACCCTGCCAAACAAAGCCAATAGTTTTTTTTTTTCCATTGTACTCGTTTATATAGAGCCATTAATTACACAGCTGTTTACATACATCGCTGTCCCCATTGGGGCTCACAATCTAGATTCCCCATCAGTATGTCCTTGGAGAGTGGTAGGAAACAGGAGAACCTGGAGGAAAACCCACGCAAACACGGGGAGAACATACAAACTCCATGCAAATGTTGTCCTTGGTGGGATTTTAACCAAGAACCCCAGGTGCTGCAAGGATGCAGTGCTAACCACTGAGCCAGATCCAATAGATAAACCTACTGTGAAAACCAAGAGTCAAAGCCTATCTTAAGAACAACATGTAACTAAGGTGACCTCAAAAAGAGCTAAAAGCAGTTATGTTCAGTCGCATGCATCATATAAACACCCTTTTTAAAAAGGGACACAGTATTCTAAAATATCCTCCTGGTAGGTCAGCTAATCAACTGATTGATGCTGCCAAAACCACAGGCAACAGGAATCAGAGCCTGGTTGATCAATTGCACGGTCAATCATTTGGAGCCGCATTGGGGGCCGGTGATAGACTATTCTCTTTGCCTATGATCCCCAGCTGGATCTGCAAACTAACCTTTCTCTGAAACGATGGATCGTTTAGTAGAAAATATTGCTGGCTGCAGTTGTGCATCCATGCTGCAGTTCATGCTTCTTAAAAGGTGTTGTCCTCTACTTGGATAACCCCTACTTATCTAAATGTTTGGCCCTGATAAAAATAATTTAAAAAACTATACTCACCTCCCATGCTGGCGCTGTTCCAGCAGTATCAGCACTCGTGGTCTCGGGGCTCTCGTGTGGTTGTTGTGACACGTGATCCTGATACCCAATCAGCACCAGCATCACTGTCCCTTCCTTCGGACAAATCAAACATTAGGAGGAAGTCCGGGCCGCAGCTGCTCTCTCACTTCCTCTTCATGGTCAATGCGACAGGAGGTGGGGACAGTGATGTCAGTGCTGATTGGACCCTGGGGGTCACGTGTCACAACAGCAGCACGGGAACCGCGGGATGGCGAGTGAAGACACCACAGGAACGACGCCAGCACAGGAGACGAGTATAGGCTTTTTTTTTTTCTTATTTTAAATCAGGGCCAAACGCGGGGTATGAGAAGTTGCCCAAGTAACGAATTACTTCTTTAAAGGTTTGGGCATCATGAATTGCCAACTTACAGGTTCCCTATAATAGGTTTCATACCACGATGAAGCATACCTTAAAGAAATTGCAGCTACATTTTTATTGATGGTTTATCTTTAGGATAGGCCATTAATATTTGGATCAATGGGGGTGCGACAGATGTTGCCAGCGGCAGTCGGAAGTTCTTGGATGCTGCCAGAACACAGCACAAATCTATAGTGGCCCTGACCGTGTACTTCAGATCCACCCCCTACAGTACCCGACTGTAGAGAGCCATAATAAGTGTATGTAAAAGTGGATGTAGGCAGCTTACCAAGTGGTGCACAGAAGACCAAGTCCAGAGGGCGACCCCCAACGCGCGTTTCGCGCTCACAAAAGGGCGCTTTCTCAAGGAGAGAGCTCCCTTTTGTGAGCGTGAAACTCGCTTCGGGGGTCGCCCTCTGGACTTAGTCTTCTGTGCACCACTTGGTAAGCTGCCTGCATCCACTTTTACATACACTTATTATGGCTCTGTGAATTTTTTGTGGAGCTAACTTACCGCCATCACCAGCGGCATCTTATTTATTATCTTCTGTGGCAGATCACCCTCTTTTTTTCATAATTTATGTGCCTATTCTGGCCAAACTACTTGTTGTCATGGGTGGTTCTGCTTGTTATTTATGTAACACCTATGTACTGCATGTGCTGCTGTGATTATGGTCATGTTGGTGCACAGCTATATATTTTCCCTTCCCTGGTCTGTCCTGTTTGTGTCTCATGATTTTTTGCAATTCTGCTATTTACATGTTATTTGTCTGTGCATGTGCCAAATAAAAACTTTTGTACTTTTTTACTAATTTTTGAATCCATTACTCTTTTTCTTCTCTTTGTTACTAGGAAATTATGTGTATAAGCCTGTTCAACTTCTCATGTCTCAGAACATGCAAGCTGCATGATCAGCGTTACAGGATCCCTTTAAGCACCCACCCCTTTAAAATTGTATCGGAAGCAAGTGGTCAATGCAAAAAAAGTGTTAATAAAGCACATAAAATGGTGGCCCGCTAACAGAAGAGGATCATTCACACCATAATGCTCTTTACGAGTAAATTTACAACCCCAAGAAGAATGTCACTCTTTATAGGTATAAAACCTTTCGAGATTTCCAGTCTCAGCCTCAATTAACAATCTAGAAAACTTAAGTGAACAACAAAGACAAGGTTATGTGAATTCTGTCTATGTTTTCGCTTTTTTGGTAGCAGCATTATTTTCAAGTCAAAAACACAATATCATCAGCCGATCCATCAAATAAATTGTCTTAAGAGGCTATAAAACCTTCTAAAAACCTGTCCTGCATTTAGCATTGCAGCGGTTGATGAAAAAGGCTTGTATTTTCACAGCTCGCGCTCTGCTGCGTGTCTACTGCAAATGAAGCTGGACTATGACCCACTTAACACGAGGAAGCACTCAGGTATCCAAAAAGTACATTAAAAGTGTGAACACCGTCATATTAAAGATTTAGGCTTTTTACCAGTTTCTGGCACTACAGTCAGAACAGTACAGAAATATATACAGTAGTAATGGATGACGTAATGGAGTCTTAAAGACTTATCGTGATTTATGGGACACATACTGGACAACATAGCTAAAGCAGAAGAGTCTTACCATCTGAGACTCAACAAATATGGAATACACATATGCCCACTTATGTATCTCTATTACTCTGGGCAAATATCGGGAAAGTAGTTCTACTCATACTGGATACCGGCTTCAAGAAGTAGCGAGAAAAATCTGAGAAATGAAGAATCTAATTTCAGCATACTTACATTTATAGTGGTTGCCGCATTCTTGTCATAGTATTTCTTCCTTTCATATTTATCTCTGATAAAGAACTCCACTGATCTGGTTAATTCATTAAGGAAAACCAACGACTGGTTGTAAAGTACTTGTAAAAGGAGCCCATACACACTAGATGAATGTCAGCAGAACCCGCAGATTGCCGGCAGCACAGGCCGTCCAAGAAATGTTCATCGAGGTGTTGACAATTCTCCCAGACAGATTTCAGGAGACATATGGATCAGGCATTTGACGTTCAATTTGTCCAATCCTTTGTTTTTATAAAAGAGAAGCTCAATCAATAGGTGTCTAAGGCATGGTGGTCTAAGGTATGGTAAGGTCATCTTGCGTACATATAAAAAAAATAATACAAAACCTCTGCCAATCCCTTTACATTGTAATTCTTTACATAAACACCTATAGAGATTCGACAAAAAATATTTCCACCGGACAAAAATCCCAGAAAGAGCAGAGGGATAAAGTATGAAACCGCAAGTTATATTAAATCCTCTCTCACAAAACGACCATATTTTTCGCACTGTAAGATGCATTTTTTAACAAGAAAAGCTCTTGTTAAAAAGTGTGTGCGTCATAGTCCGGAGACAGCTTGCTGTGATGGAGGATAACGCAAACACCGCATCCTCCCCGATCACAAGAGCTGCGCTCCCTCTTCTGTCTGACACTGATCTGTGTAATCGGTGCAGGGCAGGTGAGAAAGCTACCAGGACCTGAACAGAGGGTGCAGGAGCTGAAGGACCTTCTGCACCAGTAATTCCAGAACTTTTCAGGTCATGTGACTGATCATATGACTTAAAAGGTGCTCGAGTTAATCAAGTGGAAGGTACAGCAAATGCCCTGCTGCTGCAGCCTCCGTGCAGGTCCCAATAAGGAACTGCAGGATGTGGTAATGTATAGCTTGTGCGTGTCTATATGTGCATATAGCCGAGCTGTGTACATCTATGTGTATATAGCAGAGCTGTGTGTTGTGAGCATAACACTGCAGACACACTGATCATAAATTTGTTACCTCCCTATTATACCTTCGTACATTAAAAATAGTGATCATGACCCCTCTACTTTACATGGCCAGGGAAGCCCCAATATGAAAAAAATGGTTTTCTTATTTTCTGCTGTCTATACCTGGGGTGTGTCTTATGGTAAGTTGTGTCTTAGAGTCTAAAAAACACAGTATATATCAGTCTACTCAGCTTCTGCTCTATAACATGCTGCTGGCAGATTGGTCTGCATTTTAATGGTGAAAGGAATCATTTAAAGGAGATAAAACAACCCCTATAAACACAGAACAGTGCCAATTTGACATGCTTAGTACTACCTCAAATAAATGGCACTACTTTGGAAAAAGGACAATTATTGATGTATAAGGTAGACAATAAGGGGCAATTCTGGCTTAACGAGGACCCTTGGACAAAAATCATATCCCACCCTCTTGAACACTAAGCCACAATATAGTGTAAAAATGGTGGCCAGATAGTGGCTTGCAGTGGTGCGCTTCCTGACGGGAGTTAGAGGCGGCAGCTACAGCACCATATTAGACCACACTGCTGTCTCACGCTATAGCTGAAGCTGCCATCTCTACATATGTCGAATTCTGTTTGGACCAAAATTGGGAGGATTTGGGGCCACCTTTACCTAAGGGATAGGGTAGAGCAATTTGGACCCCACTATCATCAATTTTGATCATTCTCCCTTTAACCTCCAAACTGACTATTCAAACAAGCACAATTGCTCAATGAAACTTTGGAAGGTGCACTGAACTATTTGGCCACACCAATCATTGCTTCCATCTATGGGCACCCTACCCTGCATTGGCTCCTATAACCCAGAGCTATCAATCAAGGAAGAGGGGGGCAGAAATAGCTAACAAGTGAGCACCTGCACTGAACTGCTCGGCCATGTCAAGGGTGCACAACGCATCAGTGCTTGGTTTGAATAGTCATTTGTGCCTACATGCTCCCATCATATAACCAGTGCAATTTTACATTTGCACAGAATTGCTCAAGTAAATTGCTTGTGCTGCATAAATATATAAATGTAAAGCAAAGCCCATAAAAAAAATATTTGTTCTAACTTGCTGTATCAACATTTCAAGAAGAGAACATGGCAAGCATACAAATAGAAAGAAAACTCAAAGCGCATCTTTTAAAAGATTGTAGCACAGTAGATCACGGTTTTGTGATATGTTTTGTTAGGGGAGCAGCATCTGATTATGGAAGTCACTGAATTTAGGCATTATCCGATTTTTTTTTTCCTTTGCATTTAGTTTAATCGCAAAAACTCAGTTGTATTCTGAAATTTTCATGATTCAGGGCGAAAGAGAAAAAAAATCTATACTTCATCTACAAGAATATTAAATAGGACAAAATATCCCCTAGCTAGAGCAAAAGCATCAGAGACGGCTTTGAAAAAGAAATAGAAAGAACCCATATTTTGATCCCATGGAAAAGCAGAAAACTGATGCAACAAATCAAATATAGTGATTTGGTGGAAAAAAAATAGAACTAAAATAAAATGTCTATACTGTGAAAATAAAAAGCAACTATATTACATTAGTGTGGCTGGGATGATCTTCACGCAAGCTTAACACAACCTAAAAGTTGCTATCCCCTACCACCAATTAAGGGAAAATACATTTTTTTTACTATTGTTTTATATAGCGTAAGTAACAATACAAAAGCATTTTACAGTATTTTCCATTATGTTTAGAAATAGCAAATTTCTTCTAATCCTAAGAAATTTCCTTAAAAATATAATTTGTGCTAAATTCAATAGGAACCACTTGCACCAGTGACCCATTTCCGTCACATCTGCTCCAGTCCCTTTCCCCTGCTGTCACCCCTCACCTAACTAAAATATTTAACCTCTCTCTCTCTCTTTTGGCATCTTTCCCTCCTTATTTAAGCATGCCATCATACATCCACTACTTAAAAAAACCATCCCTCGACCAAAACTGTGCCGCTAATTATCGACCTGTCTCTAATCTTCCCTTCATCTCTAAACTCCTGGAACGCCTGGGTCCACTCCCGTCTGATCCGCTATCACTCTGATAACTCTCTTCTCGACCCTCTCCAATCCGGGTTCCACTCTCTCCACTCTGCTGAAACTGCCCTCACTAAAGTCTCTAATGATCTACTAACAGCTAAATCTAACGGTCACTACTCCATGCTAATTCTCTTGGATCTCTCTGCAGCATTCGACACGGTGGATCATCAGCTCCTCCTCACTATGCTCCGCTACATCGGCATCAAGGACACTGTTCTCTCCTGGTTTTCCTCCTATCTCTCTGACCGCTCCTTTACTGTATCTTTTGCCGGCTCCTCCTCCTCTCATGTTCCCCTTACTGTTGGGGTTCCTCAAGGATCGGTTCTAGGCCCCCTCCTCTTCTCCTTGTACACTTCCCCTATTGGTCAAACAATCAGTAGATTTGGTTTCCAGTACCATCTCTATACTGATGACACCCAATTATACGCTTCTTCTCCTGACATCACGCCAGCCTTTCTAGAAAACACCGGCGATTGTCTAAACACTGTGTCTAACATCATGTCCTCAATATATCTGAAACTGAAAAGGTCAAAGACTGAACTCCTTGGGTTTCCTCCCTCTACTAATGCACCTATACCCGACACTGCCATTTCGTGTGTGGTTCCACTATTACTCCCCAGCAACATGCCCGCTGTCTTGGGGTCATACTTAACTCCGAGCTTTCATTCACCCCCCACATCCAATCACTGGCTCGCTCTTGTTATCTGCATCTCAAAAACATTTCTAGAATTCGACCATTTCTTACCTATGACTCTGCAAAAACGCTTACCGTTACTCTTATTCATTCTCGTCTGGACTATTGTAACTCTCTACTAATCGGTCTCCCTCTTACCAAACTTTCCCCCCTCCAATCTGTCTTGAATGCTGCAGCCAGGATCATATTCCTCGCCAATCGCTACACCGATGCCTCTACCTTGTGCCAGTCCTTACACTGGCTACCCATCCACTCCAGAATCCAGTACAAACTTATTACCCTCACCCACAAAGCACTCCATGGCTCAGAACCACCCTACATCTCCTCCCTTGTTTCAGTATACCACCCTACCCGCGCCCTCCGTTCTGCTGATGACCTGAGGTTAGCATCCACAATAATCAGAACCTCCCACTCCCGTCTCCAAGACTATACACGTGCTGCGCCAATTCTTTGGAATACACTTACCAGGTCAATATGATTAGTCCCCAACCCCCACAATTTTAAGCGTGCCCTGAAAACTCATTTATTCAGACTGGCCAACCGCCTCAACACATTAACCTAACTATCCCTGTGTGGCACAGTCAAAAGTTTTACCATAACCAGGTTCCCCGTATCATGTTCCCACATGCTTTATGCATCTATTAGCCCTCTGTGTCCATACTGTTACACACTTAACATTATGGCTGGTCCAAACAATCAGGGAAATTGTTACCACCCACCTTTCGCGTCTCCCCTTTTTTCCCCTCATAGATTGTAAGCTTGCGAGCAGGGCCCTCATTCCTCTTGGTATCTGTTATGATCTATGTGATTATTGTTATGCTGCAATGTCTATCGTCTGTACAAGTCCCCTCTGAAATGTAAAGTGCTGCGGAATATGTCGGCGCTATAGAAATAAAATTTGTTATTAATAGGAGACAAAAAAAAAAAAAAGAGAAATAAAAAGAGAATGAATGCAAAATGAATGCAAAACGGGCCAACAAATCCTTAGTACTTCTGGGAACTCCTTCAAGACTGTTTAAACAACATTCCAGGTGACTACCTGGTGAATTTGCTTGTGAGAATGAAAAGGGTGTGTAAAACTCTGATCAATATAAGAGTAGTTTGCTAAATCCAAGGTTGTAGAGTCCAAACCAAGCTGAGAAAAAAAAATTGTAGATGAACACAATTATTGACTAACAGAGTGCAATATGATTTTTTTTCTTATCGGATTGCACTCATCCGTTTTAAACAATCCTATGATAAAAATCACAGACCGCTCCATTATTTTTAGGTGGGAAAACTTGCAAAATCGTCAGTGTATCTAGTGCATGCGTGCAGCTAGCATTTTTATTGGTACATTTTTAATTTTAAGCCTTTTTTTTTTTTTTTTTTTTTTTAAGACCCCATGTGCGAATTTGCATATACAGAGCATTTCTCGATTATCCTTTTTGGCTGTTTTGGTCAACTTTGCATTTTGTCATTGTTTTCAACAATAGAGCTACAATATAATAGAATGAAGCGGTGTCTACAACCCACAGAAGTTGTTCAGGTAATGCAGCCCATCCAGCATGGCACATCAATGCGAACTGTATCAAGAAGGGTAGCTGCGTCTGTCTGCACACTATCCAGAGCATGGAGCAGATACCAGCAGACAGACCAATACAACAAGAGACGTGGAGGGGGCCGTAGGAAGGCAACAACCCAGCAGCAGGACTGCTACCTTTTCCTCTGTGCAAGGAGGAACAGGAGGAGCAGTGCCAGAGCCCTACAAAATGACCTCCAACAGACCACTAACATCCATGTGTCACGACCCAACAGCGCAGGGGGGGGTGTTGGGGTCAGTCAGCAGACGGCGCAACACTCACAATGGGATGGAAATGGGGAGAGGAAGGCCCTACTGATAGGGAAATGGTCACCACCTAAGCTCAAACCTGAGCCTGTCCCTGCACTCTCCTAACGCCCTAAGTGGGTCCTACCCCCACCGCCATCAGTATCCTCGACTCTCGTTGCCACGTATTACTGCCCTGGCTAGTGCACTGCCCAACAAGTAGCGCTATCCTCACCACTGCAGATAATACCACACAGGGGATAGTAAAACACGAAAGGGACGGGGTAAAAATACAACTTAGCTTTAACTTCCTTTGCTGCAAAGCACAGCACAGCAGAATAAAGGCACCAGAATCACAAACTCCTGAAACCAGCTGATAGCGAGCTCCTTCCTCCAGTCTTTATCACGGTAGATTGCTCTATCACCGATAGTCAGCTGATGCATCGGTGACCATTTAAAGTATGGTGGGAGTGGTCACCACCCACAACAGCTGACCTAGCCACACTTATAGCTCATTGCCAGCAGGGAGGACTGATATTAACCCCCGCTGGTCCTGAAAGGAAAAAAAGCTATATTTAAAAATAGAACCAGTGCTGCCACAAATCCAAAAATGGATTGCGACACCATGTGTCTGCTCAAATGGTCAGAAAAAGACTCCATGCAGGTGGTATGAGGTCCCGACGCCCACAAGTAGGTGTTCTTACAGCCCAACACCATGCAGGGTGATTGGCAGCTTCAACACTGGCACCCTCTGTGCTTGTAGATTGTGAGCCCTCGCGGGCAGGGTCCTCTCTCCTCCTGCACTAGATGTGACTTGTATTGTTTAAGACTACTGTACTTGTTTTTATTATGTATACCCCTCCTCACATGTAAAGTGCCATGGAATAAATGGCGCTACAATAATAATGACAGTAGGTTCATAGTGAGTAGATGTGACAGTCTGGAGACGCTGTGGAGAACATTCTGCTGCCTACAACATCCTCCAGCATGAACGGTTTGGCAGTGGGTCAGTAATGGTGAGGGGAGGCATTTCTTTGGAGGGCCGCACAGCCCTCTATGTGCTAACTAGTGGTACCTTGACTGCCATTAGGCAACGGAATGAGATCCTCAGACCTATTGTGAAACCACATGCAGGTGCACCGAGTCCTGGGTTCCTTCTGTTGCATGGCAATAATAAGCCTCATGTGGCTGAAGTATGTCATCAGTTTCTGCATGATGATGAAGGCATTGATGCTATGGACTGGCCTGCCTGTTCCCCAGACCTGAATTTAAATCAAGCACATCTGGGACATCATGTATAGTTCCATCCACCATCGCCACATTGCACCACAGCCTGTCGAACAACATCTGCAACATGCACAACCTCATTCAGAGCTAGGTCTTCAAAACAAAACATGGGTAGGATATATGCTTGCTTTGTGGATTTTAGAAAGACTTCTGACTCAGTGTGGCACCTGGGCTTGTTCCTGAAACTGCTGGAGAGCGGAAAAGGAGGAAAGACCTATGATGTCATCAAAAACCCCTACACTAAGAATCGCAGCAGCATGAGTGGTAGAAGAATGTCCGATTTCCAGCAGAGCTATGGAGTCAGACAGGGCTCTTCAACATTTACATCAATGAGCTGGCCACTGCTCTGGAATCTCCCACGGCACCAGGTCTTACACTCCATGACAACCAGGTGAAATTATTGTTGTATGCAGATGATTTACTGCTGCTGTCAGCAAACAAGAAAAGCCTCCACAAAAAAACTTGAAAATCTTTGACAAAATTCAGCTCTACATGAGCACTACCGATCAACCCAAAGAAAACCAACATCATGGTGTTTCAGAATAGAAAGATGGTATTTCCTGAAGAGGTTGCAAAAAACCTTGAAACGCGTAGTAAGCCACTGTCAAACTTTAATAACCTTCTGGAATTTCATCATTTGGGCAGCGCGGACGAAATCCACATATTCCTTTGCAGAGTTCTGTTTCAGATAGTCGGTGACCAACTTGTGGATCTGCGGCAGCCCTTATCTAAACATGCTTTTAATACCTACTGCCAGGTGAGCAGTTTTTTGTCAAACCACTTACTTTATTTGTGGGATAAGACCCTATATTGCGCTTGTGTCTCCCTCTTTCCTCACAATACTAGAATAGAAAGATAGAAAATAGAATTAGACTTACCGGTAATTCGGTTTCTAGAAACCTTCCACGACAGCATGGGAGGAGGTAGTCTCCACGCCCTAATGGGGGACAGGAAGCACGAGAGGTTAAAAGGTCCCTCCCTCCTCCCTCTCACCAGTGACTTACAACTGATTACCATAGCACCAGTTACATTTAAGATTCTCAGAATTTGTCCAAGAATGCAGGGAGGGAAATAGTGGTGTCATGGAAGGTTTCTAGAAACCGAATTACCGGTAAGTCTAATTCTATTTTCTCTAGCAACCATCCACGACAGCATAGGAGGCATAACAACCTATACTGCACTAGGGGGGGGGGGGGGGGACAACGGCCTGAAGAACTTTTCGGCCGAAGACTAGATCTCTGTTGGATACAAGGTCTAATCTATAATGTCTAGTAAATGTATGTAAGGAGGACCAAGTTGCGGCCCTACAAATCTGCTCTGAAGATGCGCCTGCCCTCTCAGCCCATGACGTAGAGGTAGATCGTGTTGAATGCGCCTTGATTCCAGCAGGGGGAGTGATGCTTTGCGTCAGGTAAGCTTCAGAGATAGCCTTTCTAATCCAATTGGCAATGGTGTTCTTCGCCACCTTCTTCCCTCTGTTTGGGCCAGAGGTATGGATAAATAGGTTGTGGTCGACTCTATAGGGTTTGGTACACTCCAGGTAGTGGAGAACAATACGTCTTACATCCAGCGTATGAAACACCTTCTTTGGGGTTCGCTGGGTTCTGACAAAATGACGGAAGGACTATATTCTGTGACCTATGGAAGTCGGACACTACCTTCGGCAGAAAAGATGGGTCAAGAGAGAGAACTATGGAATCATCTCTAATAGTTAGGTAGGGTTCCCTAACAGAGCGCCTGGAGCTCTACTACTCGCCTTGCACAAGGAAAGCCACCTTACAGGTGAGGAGCTGAGAAGTACAGGACCTGACTGGTGACCAAGCTGCGGATCTCGTCAATTAATGACGGGTGCTCGGCCCTGACCACTTTATCCGTGCATGCCTGACATAACTTTCTCTCCCAATTAGAGGGAAGTTTCGTACTGCATATGGCACATTTGGCCGTTTTGCTGGGCGTATTGGTGCTTTTATGGGCAGACTTTTCTCCCTATAAGAAAGAGGGGGAGAAGTATTTTAAGGACCTCTATCCTGGATCGTACCCTTAGGACCCACCCCAGGTAACACTCACTGTGGCTGGGGCAGCGCTGGGCTCTGCAGATGCAGGGCTGGAAGCGTCCATGACAGCAGGAGATTTGCTTTACCTGTCGGCGTCTTCCGGCGGGTTAATGAAGAGTTAACTCCACCCTCAGCGCATTAGCTCGATTCCCCCTCCTCCTCCCTGGGTCCTGGAGCAGGCACAGCAGATGCCGACGAGCTCCGTGCGCTGGCAGCAGGATGGGGGTCGCCATGACAGCGCGCCCTCCACATACCCCGGAAGTGACCCGTGCGTGACGTTACTTCCGGGTCGCACAGCACGCAGGGGAGGAGGAGACGCCGGAGAGCTGCGGGAGGCCTCCGGCGGGGATCACTGGCCCGCTTTACTCCCCAAAGGGGAGCGCGGGAGGGCCAGGAATGGTCCCGAATGCAGGAGCAGACGGGAGCATAACGGAGCAGGGGAGGCTGCGCCACCGACCACCACTGCCCGGCTTTTTAATTCACAGGTATGCTATAGCATCCGGCCACACAGCACACCAGATCTCTCCATGCCCCATGGGGGACAGGAAAGACACTGGTTAGAGGGAGGAGGGAGGGACCTTTTAGCCTCTCGTGCTTCCTGTCCCCCATTAGGGCGTGGAGACGACCTCCTCCCATGCTGTCGTGGAAGGTTGCTAGAGAAAGATCAAATCAGACCAGCATCCTTCATTTGTGCTTAACAACTGCGCTGTTACAGGATAACAAATACACCTACCTGGGCCTGGAAATTCACCAGTCCGGGAGCTTTAAACAAGCCATAGAGACACTGAAGGACAAGGCCTGCAAAGCCTTCCATGCCATCCAAAGGAAACGCTACCATCTGAAGTCGCCAGTGAGGGTCTGGCTAAAAATCTTCAATGCCATCATCAACCCAATCCTACTGTATGGCAGTGAAGTCTGAGGCCCTCAAATGTACCCAGACTGGTCAAGGTGGGATTCAGCCCAACCAAAATAGTTCACCTAGAATTCTGTAA
>NW_027361692.1:13900000-13905000 GCF_039654945.1 Dendrobates tinctorius
CCGCAAGATCCTGAGCCGGTATAGACTCAGTGCCCACAGTCTGGCCATCGAATCCGGCCGACACAGGCAGAGCTACAAGCCCAGGGAGGAAAGACTGTGCCAACACTGTGACCAGGAGGCCCTGGAGGATGAGACCCACTTCCTGCTACACTGCTCCAAGTACTCAGCAGTGAGGGACACTCACTTCAGGAGACTCTCACATCTCTTCCCGGATTTCACCACCATGAAGGAGGAAGAGAAAACATACATCCTGCTGGGGGAAGAAGAGAGAGCAGTGGAGATAGCAGCGCAATATGTGAACGAATGCCATAGACTGCGAGAAAGAGAACTCTGATATGCCATGGACTTCTATGGCACCCACCCTGGATATGCCCCAATCCCCCATCCACCTTCCCTATGCCATGGACTTCTATAGCCTCATCCTGGATCTGCCCCCATGCCGCCATCCACCTTCCCTATGCCATGGACTTCTATAGCCCCAACCTGGATCTGCCCCATCCACCTTTCCTACAGCCCCTTCCCAACATCCCTACAGTCCCTATCCCTATTCCCTTCTGTACACCTGCTTTGGCAAAACTAATGTGTATTTAGTCCTGCCAATAAAGCTTCTTTGAATCTTGAATCTATATATATATATATATATATATATATATATATATATATATATATATATATATATATATATATACATACACACACACACATATATATATACCCCGCCCACCATTCCAGGAGTAAGCAGCACTGAACATGAGCTCCTGAATTTTCATCACTTTATACCTTGTAATGAGGAAACTTTAGGACACAACCTGGATAAATTCATCCCCGTGGAATACAGAAGTGAGCAGGACGGAGCCGGACTAAAGATTTTATGAAAAAGGAGGAAAAAATAAGTTCCAAAGGAGAAAACAAGAATCCCCTGGAGGACAGACAGCAACCACCAGGCAGCACCAGGTCTGACATCCAGAGGACAGCACCCGCAGGTAGGACCATCCTCAGCCTCACCACACTCAGAATCTTGCTAGAACTTAAAACTATCAGAAATAAGAATTAGAATTAGAATTATAAAAATGGAAAATGTTAATTTGGAACAAGGGAAACTGAACAAAGTAAATGTTGATAGAGAGCCGGAGACACAAGGCAGCAGGGGGTCTAAGATCGTGGAGATAACACACTCTGAAGGGCAGAAGAACAGTCATGCAAAGAAAGCCATAAAAACTGCCACAATTAGAGAAAACCCTGAGACCCTGTATGCAGACTTCACATCTAGTGAGGAAGAGAAAAGGAAAACCAATGTGTTATTCTTCACAGAGCATCTCCGAGCCTGGCACACCGCCCTGTGCAAGCAATATCAACACACAACCAAGTCTGATACCAATAATAGCCGGCAGATCAGAGTCAGAAACCATGAAGACGACGAATGCAGCTCACTCACCATCACTCTGTACAACAGTGGCACCGTCCTGGTGCAAGGGACTGAGGACAATCTGGGGCAATTTGAAGACAGGTTCCCTCATATTAAACTCCAGGCCCAATCCCACAAAGAACAACAAACCCCAGCCACCTCTGATATCCACACCATTACAGCCACCTCTGATGTCCACAGGCCTACAGAGACCTCCAGAGACACCACTGCCCCCAATGCTTCACACCCCTCACCCCAGACCCTCAGAGACTGTTTATCTCAATTAGAAAGAGAATTTGTACAATTTAAGGAAGAACATCTGAGAAACACTGGTGACAGAAATGCGAATGACCACATAGTTACTGAGATAAGCAAACTGAAATGTGAATACAGGTCATCCCTACAGCAAATACGAGCCGCAATGTGTGAACTGCAGGAAGAAAATGCCATGCTGAGACAGGAGATAGAAAAGCTGAAAGCACCAACACCTGGACATCTGAGCCAGGAGGGGGCCATGGAAACGAGGAGTGGAGAGGACATGACCTCCACTGGCCAGGAGGCTGAGAGGCCAAACAACCCCAATATGGAGGAACCGGAGTCTAATCAAAGTGAGCCAGAAACAAGACCCATAGAGGAGAGAAGAGAACCTGCTACCAGCATAATCTCCAGCACAGACCCCCATCAGCAGCCACATCCCCCACCAACAACATCACAAAGTCCTGACACCGTCCTCATAATGGACTCAAATGGGAAATACCTGAATACAAGGCGGCTATTCCCAGAAAAAAGGGTCAAAAAAATCCGCTGTGCAACTATTGAGCAGGTGACAGCGGTCATCAATAATCCACGGTTTTCCAACCCAAACCATATCATTATACACACCGGCACAAACAATCTGCCAGACCAGCACCAGCAGATCTCAGGAGAACTGGCCCAACTAGCAAAGACGGCACAACTAAGATTCCCAGACAGCAAAATCATCCTGTCATCTCTGCTCCCAAGAAAGGACATATCCAACCACACCATCCAGAACATCAATATGGACCTAACAGAAAGAATGAAATCTGTGCCAGGAGTGATTCTGGCCCAACACCCCTCCATAAATCACCATCACCTCTATGACAGTAAGCACCTGAACAAATCAGGGGTCAGCCTTCTGGCCAAAGAGCTGAAGGACATTGTACTAAACAGAGACCACCCTAGGCCTGGAGCCAACACCAACCAGAATCCCATGAAAAGACCCCCGACAATAAGAAGGAAAGAAACAACAATTATATCAAAGGAAGCTGAAAACATACACCCTCACCCAAAATTGGACCATCAGAGGAGGAGACCACCATGGAGGAGTTCACCGACCTCACACAGAGACATGCGAAACAGAGGCATACAGAGCAGAGATATACAGAGCAGAGATATGGAGGAGATAAAGACTCTACTCAACACAGTGTGCAGGAAACTAATGTGACTGGACGGAAACAACACCATTAATAAACCAGTCAGAGATCCGGTGTGTCCTACACAGCCATACTCATTACAAGGTATATACACCCAAGATATATATAAAAAAAAAATGACCTCACTTACAATCAGCAGCTGGAATATTCAGGGTCTCAACACCTCGGCCTTTGGATGTAAAACAAATGACCCTGACTTTATACAAAGACTGAGAAATATAGACATTCAGATCCTCCTGGAAACATGGACCAGAGCCGAGGACGAATCTCTGGTGCCCATCGGATACAGGGAAATCTCTGTCCCTGCCCTGAAAAATAAAAACATCAAACAGGGTCGGAGCTCAGGAGGAATACTGATCTGGCATAAAGAGAAGCTCCATCAGTACATCAAACCGGTGAAGAGAGGAGGCAGCCACATATGGATCAGGATCAGCAGCTCCATCCTCACCTCTCAGTCTGATGTCTATCTCTGCGCCACCTATATACCACCGCCAGAGTCACCCTACTTCAATCCAGACTGCTTCGAGATCTTACAAAGAGAAGCCGCCCACTATCAGGGCCTGGGCAAAGTTCTCATCTTTGGAGACCTCAATGCAAGAACAGGGAGAGAAAACGACTTCCTGACCACGGATGGGAACATCTACATATTTGGAGCAGAGAATAACGGCCAAGACTCAGTAGTCACAGAGAGAAACAACTATGACAGTACAGTCAACAAAAGTGGTAAAAAGCTCCTGAACGTATGCAGAAGTTTAGGACTTCATATTCTTAACGGACGAACCAAAGGAGACTCCTTAGGGAGGTGCACACTAAACTCCCATGTAGGGAGGAGTGTAGTAGATTATGCCATTACAGATATGAACCTGGCAAATATCAGCGCCTTCATAGTCTCCCCACAAACGCACCTGTCAGACCACAACCAACTTCTTCTGTACCTGAAATCTACAGAGAAACCATCCACTCAAAAGCCACAGCAGAGCGGCCTCTTCACCCGGCCTCCATCCTATAAATGGCACAAAACGTCGGCATTAAAGTATAAAGAGGTTCCCAGCAGACCTGAAATACAGCGGATGCTCCACCACTTCTACAACTACGAGTACCAGCCTAACCCAAAGGGAGTGAGTCAAGCTGCAAAAGACCTCAACAATATATTCTATGCAATGGCCAGACTGTCCGACCTTAAAAAAGTCAACTACAAGAGACCAAAAGAAAAACAGATCAATGGATGGTTTGACAGAGAATGTAAAGCCGTACGGAAGACCCTGAGAACAGCCTCAAACAAGAAACACAGAGACCCCAACCACCCGGGTCTGAGGGAAGCCTATGAAACCATACAAAGGCAGTACAAAACCATCCTCAGGAGGAAGAAGCAGAGTTACATCTCCACCAAACTTAACCAACTCCAAGACGCCCTCCAAGACAACTCCTTCTGGGAACTATGGAACCACATGGGCACAAAAGACAAGAAAAACAACATCCATATCCAAAATGGCAACATCTGGCTCCAGTACTTCAGAGACCTCTATAAAGACATTCCAAAGGAAGAACTAAGCCAAGAACAGGAAAACATAATGGCAAAACTAAAAGCAATGGAGGAAAAAGTAAAAAATTTCCAAAACCCCGTGGATGCACCTATTACATTACAGGAAGTAGCAGAGAGAATCTCTTCCATAAGATGTAGAAAAGCCAGTGGCCTGGATGGAATCCTACCAGAAATGCTGAAGTACAGCCCACCAGAAATACAGGCCGCAATGGTTAAACTCTTCAATATTGTGCTAAGTGCCGGCTACTTCCCTCCTACCTGGAATCAAGGCCTCATCACACCCATCCACAAGAATGGGGACAGGTATGACCCAGCCAACTACAGAGGAATATGTGTCAGCAGCAACCTGGGAAAACTGTTCAACAGCATCTTGAACAAGAGGATCCTCAGTTTCCTCACCGAGCACAACGTCCTCAGCAAGAGCCAAGCAGGGTTCATGCCAAACCACCGCACTACTGACCACATCTACACCCTGCACAGCCTCATTCAGAGCCACGTCCACAATACAAAGAACGGGAAGATATACGCCTGTTTCGTGGACTTTAAAAAGGCCTTTGATTCGGTGTGGCACCCAGGCTTATTCCTGAAACTGCTGGAG
>NW_027361692.1:13920000-13940000 GCF_039654945.1 Dendrobates tinctorius
CAGGGTCCATTTTCCTGAGGCTTTGGGTCTCAGGAAAATGGCCACCAGAGTTGGAATGTGCGCAGATTGAGACCTTGGTTGGGCCAAAATCTCAATCTGCGCACGCGCCGCCTCCAACAGCCCACAGTTATAGAGATATGGCCGCCGGGAAAACAATGATGCACTCCGCGCTGATCACCACCGACACCGGGCCACATCACCACCACACTTCTGCTGCCACCGCCGGCTCCCAGACGAAGGGACCCTTCTCTATGTAATGCAATGCTCTGCTTCACCGCCAACTACGGACTCGCAGCATTGCACTACTGGGATACCCCCTCCTCCCACCCAGGGCCCGCAGCTTTGTCTTCAGGAAGGGACCATGCCACTTGTGACCCCGTTACACCACCACCAGGCCCAGGAAAGATATGTTAAATTCAGACTGTAAGACAGAGCCTCATCTAATAAAAATCTTTTTAACCCTATTTTACACCCCAAAATTTGGGGTGCGTCTTATGGTAAGCTGTTGACAGACAGTTCTCATGGCGACTTATCTCTTATGAGAGCAGACTTGCACATGTTCAGATTCATTACTATTTCATTTATGCATTCTTTCAATGTGTAGCCTCACAAATTTGACTGATTAGCTACTGGAATTAATGCGGTCTCTTATAAAGTGGTCATTGAGTTGTTTGGATCTATTGACAAAATTTGGACTTACTGAAGAAAAAAAAAAAAATGTATAGGTGCAACAGATCCTGGAATAGTTTCCCTGTTTCATGGTATATGCACCTAGGTCACATGAGCAGATTCGAAATGTGATCATACACTTTTTCAATATTTTTGGAAATGAGACTTCTGGATAGACCGGAAACAAAATATACAGTATTTTTAAAATGTCTCATTCCAAACTTGCCACTTTCATATATGACATTTATGGTTTAAGTATGGATCGGACGTGGGTTTCCTGATCCAAACTCAACAACCAGTTAAATTCAGGGTCCGCAGATGAACGAGCGGTCCAGACATCTTAATCAGTACTTGGACCATGAATTTCAGCTGTGTGAAAAGAGGAGTTAGACTGGTCATCATGCTCCAAAACTTCTACATATAGTTAGATCATTAAACTAACACAAATAAGGCATCATTGGTGAAGTACTGCATTGTATCGCACCAGCAATTGAACAAAGAGGTTCAACAATGTTAAGACAAAAAATGGAATCATTAGAAAACGATATTTCTGAGGACAAGTCCCATCTTAGGATGTGTCTTAACATCTTAAAGGTTTGGAAACACTGAAGTGGTTAAAAAGAAGTGGCATGATCATTTTTTGGGCAACTTCTGCCAGCCAGCCACCCGCTACGTATACTCCACAGTATGGTGTAAAAGACACCTATTGAAGAACCGCTGCAATACCACCCCCGTGAAGCAGATTCTGGAAAGCGCCTTCACCTGGCAAATAACAGCAGCTGATAGAAAAAGTTGGCATAATTGCTGGACAATAGGTGTAAACCTAATAGGAAAATAGTATACACTTCTGCCAAGTAATGGACAAATGAAAGACCAATCATCATATATAACAGAAGAGAAAGAAGGACGATCTACAAGTCTAGGTATAAAATGTTCAAATACTTTATTAAATATCAAAATGATAAAAACTCCATTTAAATACAGGTGAAGGAAAAGACATGGATGTCCAACATTAGGCAGAAACAACAAAGGGGCACAGAATGCGGTGGAGAAGCAGTGGTCACATATGTTAAAATAAAATGAGCCTATAATCATGACACACTGCGACATTGAAAACCTATGTAATGGTAATAGACAGACCATGTGGTCTGGTGTGCATCACAAGGAGAAAAAGAAAAAGGATAAGTATCCTGCTGCCAGTGCAGCGCAAAGCGATCATCACAAGTGTATAGAGGGATCACATCATGTGGGCAATAATAGCCTGGATTGCAGAAGTATTGCATAGTTGAAACGCATACCTTAAACATTCACACCGGAAAGATAGGAGTCCACAGCGCCAACGTGCCCACCCCTACGCGCGTTTTGGAAGCCACTGGAATCTAAAAGTGTACATAGCCTGAGAAAAGCATCAGATCTATTCTTTCATTTTGTTATCAAGGCTGTCCAATGACACTGAAATATCCCTGGATGTTTTGGCCTCTATATCTTTCCTACACTCTTTCGTATAATGGAGGTTGATTATTGAGAAATGTGCTTCTTTTGGGGTAACACTTATTATTTATAACAATGTAGGAGTGATAAAGTAAGCCTTTATCTCAGGCAGGAGTTAGCTAACCTGAATACAAAGTATAAGGGAGAGCGAGAGAAAAGCCATCCTTACCATTTTCCCGTTCACCCCAACAATGAAATTAGCATGAGGCCTATGGGGAAGGTTAGGTGGCACACAGCGCTCACATTTTAATTCGAGCTGGAGCGCTGATTAAATATGCATTTTGTCTTCCACTGAACATAACGAGTGTGCAGACAATTAAATTACCATTTAGCCCCATAGAAGAGTAAATCATAGTGAAGTAAATCTCACATTTGCAGGCACATTCCATTGACAACAGAGCAACTTTGAAAAGATCAAACAACCTCAAAGGAGCAGAACTGTTGATTAGGTCTGCTGCACAATAGATCTCGGGAAACTAAAGTAATTAAAATTTTGCGATAAGACCTGAAATACTAATAATGGAGAGCTTAATGTAAAACTATCATTTGTCATTTAATGGTATGTACGGACTATAATTAACGGCATCCCACAAGAGAAATTATTCTATTCCATCCTAACATATGAAATTACTTTCATTTTAGTGAGATTATCAAGTGCTGGAGAGGTAAATTACTCCAGGAGCGCTCAGGGCCTGTTAACAGTAACATCTTCCCTATTAAGATTATGCCATCTAGGATGGGATGGGTTTTGGTCATCTCATGTTCAAGCTCGGCAAGCATGGGTATATAAATGGCAATTGTAAGGAACAATCAGCACCGTAATAACACAAGCTCTTCAGAATGTGACCTTTCTATGGCAGGATCACACTTCTCTGCAAGAGTCCAAATCATCCACCTTTGTGAATTACAAATGAGGTAATCAAAAGGTCCCGACCCACAACTGAACACAAAGGGAAAGGACATGACTACAGCTTAGACAAAACAAGACGAGCGGGAAATATGCCTAGACTCAAAGGGCAGGCTATTTTATATCATCCCATATGTCCTCACTATGCAAATATAATAAATGACAACTGGAGAGGTTAAAACCTGTCACTTGTGAACTTCTCCCAATACTGTCGTGCCATTCAGAACAGAACCGCTTGAATCCTTACCCATTGAAGCCAATTTTCACTTTCTTGATCTTTACCTTTTCACACTCATGCTCACCTTCAAGTGCCTTTATATACATTTTGGTAAACAAAACCGGAACATTTGTGTTTTTTATTGTACTTTCTAAATTTTGGAATTGGAAAAAAAGAACAGAACAAAGATTCTAACAGGTTTGATTTTCAGGACAGACTGAAGGTTTTACCCACTACCCTGGCAACTCAATTGCTACATTTCACTTTATTATATAAACAGGCTATACTCCCCTTCCCTGACTGCGCCACTCCAGTGACTTCAGCACCTGATCTTCCAGGGCAGCAAAATGTCAAGTGATCAAGCAGCAACCACTTCACCATCACATCCTTCAGATGTAACCAACATCTGGTGGAAGTTAGAGCAATGGCAGCTCCCTCTTCCTCTGAGTGTCCATTTCTTCCAAAGAAAGTGAGAATGAAATGGCTGCTGATTGGCTGCAGGCAGTGCGGTCCTCACTGAAGCGACGCTGGCACCGGAGGGGAGTCTAGGTGGTTATTTTTTTTTTTTTAAGAATGAAAATAGCAATTGAGAATGGGTTGTCCAAGTACTGGACAACCCTTCAACACAATATATGGTTTTGTTAATTATCTACTCAAATAACACATGAGGCAATGCATCTAAAAAGGAAAACATGTCATTCAAAGCCGCTAATACTACAAAGGCCCTGAGAGGTCAATCATACAAATATATACAAATGGAGTGAAAGAATCCTTTACAAAAAAAAAAAAAGCCTGTACAGAAACAACTTTAAAAGGATACTGGTCGGTCTGAGGTCTTCTGAAGTTGTCAGGAAGATTAGCTTCATATAGCTGCCTGGCTTTTGTGTTTCCCATGTCTTGCATACACTGAAAAGAAAGACAATAAATGTGTCAGCATATCAAGCAGATTAGCTTTATTAAAAAAAAAAAAAAAAAAAAAAAAGACAAAACAAAGACACCATGTTTTCCAAATGTTTACCCCACAGCTAACTCTACAAATGGGAATTTTATCGGCTTTGCAAAGGAACAAGGCTCACGGTATAATAGTAGATAAGCCAAAAGACATACCCCCAAAGAATCCTGTGAGCACAGCCCCATTGTAAAGACTATAAATACAGTTCTAACTGACTGTCCATATCTCTGGAACCCTATGCTGATCAGGGGAGCGGTGAGAATAAGGTAAAGTCAGCATTTTTTTTTACCTTAAAGGATATCCTCCAAGTAGAAGCTGACATTTACCACTAAAAAACCTAAGTGATTACAAAAAAAAAAAACAAAAAACGATGCAGTACATTTTCCAATCTGATGGAGCATCTATTGGAAAATCAGCTCCAACTATAAGTGATCACATATATAAACATTTTCTGTTTTATTGAATTTTACACACAATAGTCCTAACAGGTTTCACCAGTCAATATCTGAAATAGCACGGTGTACTGTTAAATGCAAAAAAATATACGGTATAAAGAACACTAGCAAAGGCGACAGATTTTTGAGGGTTGGCATACTGATGAACTCCCCAGCACTCCCTAGGAACAGGATCAGTCATTTTCCCTCGCTGCATCACAAATGACGTCTCCACTTCACTTTCAACAGTAATGAGATTTCAATTACAGTATAAAGGAGGGCACCATGGTCTACAGAGCCAGGTAATTATGATTCAATGGCTCCCGCATGTACGTCACACTCCTTACTTTAGAAGATCGCCCTCTTTACAAGCATACATATTGACATGCACAAATTAAAGAATTTCCATCCATAGAATGAAATGTGAGGTGTAAGAAGTCAGAATCCAGAATACGGCTGCTCAGATAAGCCTAGAAGAAAACTATCGTATTAGATGGTATATCTTTGTACGTAAGCCTTATTAATAAATAAGGCACCACAACCCCTGTGGTCACAAACACGCAGACAGCGCCAAGGATCCATAGAGTGGCTCACGACAAACAACTGAATTTGATACACTGACAAATCTAAAAATATTACCATAACTACCGGTAAGTGATTTAAGGCCCTGTCACACTAAGCGATCGCACCAGCGATCACGACAACGACACGACCTGGCAGCGATCGTTTGTGCATCGCTACACGGTCGCTAGTTAGCTGCCAAACAGGCAGATCTCAAACGACACCCCAGCGATTAGCGATCTGTATAACGACCTCGGCGGTCGTTGGGACCTGTCACACAGCATGTATCGTAAAAGACTCAGACCTCGATAGGCATGATAGAGCGCAACCTTTTCCACGCCCCTCTGCACAGATTGGTGGTCACTGTAAGCTCTCGCTTTGTGATTGGACGACCGCGTCATAAAAGACGACGTATTAGCGCTCCCTTCCATTGTTCTCGAGCGCTGTGGTTCATACGGATATCCAGCAGCATCGTTCCATATTGCGTCCTGCTAGCCTTCAGTTTTGCAGCTCCAGCGATCCAGTCTGAGCCGATATTGCGTTTGCAAAAAAAAAATAACAAAACATCACAAACAATATGTACCTTGCAAGGGAAAATCAAAAATCCAGAAGTATAAATTCCAAGAAGCGCAGTAGCGACTGACAGGATGGCAGAAAAAAACACACAAGATATAGTATCCTCGTACAACGCACAAAGGACTAGCACCAGAACGTTGGAGTAATCCACAAAGCGCTGCAGGAACAATGGATGGAGGCGCAGTTTTATGTTTTCTTTTATGCTGAGGTGTTGTAGAGGCCACCAATCGGAGCTGAGGGGCGTTACAACAGAAGACCTAGTCCCGCCTGCGCCGCTGAGACATGAGTCGCCAAAGAGGTCGCTCATATAGGGTGTCAAACTCAGCGATTCTGGCTTGCCAGCGGGACACCAACGATCAAAAAACGGGCCAGGACGTTCGAGCACGATCAGCGACATCGCAGCGGGGGCCACATCGCCGCTTCATGTCACACACAGCGATATCGCTGACGACGTCACTGTTGCGTCATCAAATCGGTGTCGCTTAAGCGATATCTCTAGCGATCTCGCTTAGCGTGACAGGGCCTTAAGCCGCCCAACCTGCTTTATCAAACACAGGCGTGCTTGCCAAAAAACAAAGCAGGTTCCACCAACTTATTCATTACAGAAACCGCTTGTCCTCTCCAGCTGAAAATGAAGTTTTAATACCCCTTGAACTCAGCAACAATGGTGGTCACACAGGTCAACTGGCATCTAAACTTCCTTTTAGTACCAACATTCAGACTAACAAAATACATGGCTTTGTAGATAATGGAAGAAAATAAAAAAAGGGGATCTGAATCTGATACTTTTACATTTCAAAAAGGGGTTATCCAGTGTTGAGCTACCCAATTCAGAAAATATTTCCTGATGAGCCTGGAATTGCAAGGGGGTAGGTAGGTCAGTGCCAAAATCCATTAGTCGTAATTACCCCTTCAATTAACAGTTTTACCATCCGCCTGCCAAGTGTCTAACAGGAAAAGGTGGAGCTGTCAATCAAGGAATCTAACAAAAAAAAAAAAAGGGGAAGAAAAGGCAGTCTCTTCTCTAGAAAGTAGATGGGTTGGGTATTGGGGCAACCATTAGCTAAAAAGCGGGGAAATCTGACAACTAGGTTTCTTGCCTCATAACTAGGGATGAGCGAGTAATGTAGTATTCGGACTCGCTGTACTCGTTACAAGTACCTCCTAATACTAGTGTACTCGTAACGAGTAGCAAGTCCAATGTAAGTCTATGAGAAATGCGATTAATGGGCGGGGCCTGTGCCAAGACTGTGCCGGCCTGTGCCAAGACTGTGCCGGCCTGTGCCAAGACTGTGCGGGGACTGTGCCGAATATTGTGAGGCGAGTAGTGAAATGCTCGCGAGGATTCGAGTACCGCATTACTCGCCAAGTACCAAATCCTAACGAGTATGCTCGCTCATACCTACTCATAACCCTTAACAGAAGGAGCAACAATGCTTTCACGTATCTTCTCACATTAAGCTGCAGTGTGTGCCTGTGGAATACTGTATTTTTCAGCAGTTTTCTTCTCTAGACTCAAGAACATCTCTAGAATCCGCCCTTTTCTCACTATGGAAACAAAAACCCTCACTGTTGCATTGATCCACTCCCACCTGGATTACTGCAACGCTCTATTAATTGGCCTCCCCGTCACTCGACTATCCCCTCTCCAGTCCATACTTAATGCAGCGGCCAGGATCGTCCATCTGGCTAATCGGTACTCGGACACGTCCGCTCTTCGCCAGTCCTTACATTGGCTGCCCATTCATTATAGGATCCAATTCAAAGTACTTGTTCTCACCCACAAAGCTCTCCACAGTGCGGCACCCCCTTACATCTCTTCCCTCATTTCTGTCTATCGGCCTAGCCGATTGCTGCGCTCTGCAAACGACTTTCGACTAACCTCCCACTCCCGACTCCAAGACTTCTCCCGTGCTGCTCCTATCCTCTGGAATGCTCTACCTCAAGAAATCAGGACGATCCACAATTTGCATAGTTTTAGGCGCTCCCTCAAAACACACTTGTTCAGAGCGGCCTATCACGTTCACTAATCAAAGTCATTCTCTGTGTAAGTGTGCGTGTATAGCCCATTCACTATCTCCATCCATCCTTCACTCCCTCAAGATGGCTGGACCTGCATTGTAAATACACAATTGTAAATACACACCTGTACTTTGTATCTCCCTCACCTCATTGTAGATTGTAAGCTCTCACGAGCAGGGTCGTCTTATTTTGCTTGAATTATTGTATTGTGACTTGTGTTTTGAAACTGTTAAACTGTAAAGCGCTGCGGAATATGTTGGCGCTATATAAAGATTATTATTATTATTATTATTCTCTACAGGCTCGCTCTAATTTGCAATGGACTGAGCTAGT
Organism: Dendrobates tinctorius; assembly: GCF_039654945.1. Taxonomy (NCBI): domain Eukaryota; kingdom Metazoa; phylum Chordata; class Amphibia; order Anura; family Dendrobatidae; genus Dendrobates; species Dendrobates tinctorius. Next base: position 13,928,163 of record NW_027361692.1, read on the forward strand.
GGGTGAAGACTTTCATCTGTGATGTCTCCCATACACAGAGAGGGGTTTCTGCTATTATTTTCTAAGGTAGCATAATGAAGCAGCAGAGGCATGGAAGAAATTACAATGCAGTACTGAAGAGTAGCTGTGAATCCTGGCCTGGCATAAAATTGCTAAAAAGTTGCAGCACCAACAGTACTGAAGAGTAGCTGTGAATCCAGCCCTGGCATAAAATTGCTAAAAAGTTGCAGCACCAAGCTTCTGTGCTTGCTTCTTTGTCGCGCCATCACTTCTCTATTAACTTCAATATGGTCTGTAAACTGAGCTTTAAAAGGGGTTGTCCATTTAAAACAATGCATTACCTATCAACTTGCTGATTGGTAGGGGTTTGAAGGATGGGGACCCCAATGATTGGCAGAAGAATAATTTATCCCATTTGAAAGGGAGCAGCACTGCACATAATCGACTACTGCTCCATTCATTGTCTATGAAACTGCCAAGTACTGCACTACACTTTTTCTGTCAGTCCCATAGAGAATGAATGGAGCACCTCAGGAGTTTGACCAGCTGCGTCATTTTGAACAGGGATAAAAGTTCTCTGATCTGCCAATTAGTGGGGTCCCAGTGGTGGGACAGAAACTGATCAGCCAGTTACCACTTAGTCTGTGGATAAGTGATGACTTGTTTTCACTGGACAATCCCATTAAGTCTGTCTTTTACATAGTTCAGCTGTTTTTCCGAGTAGGAGGCAGAAAGCGCTGATGAAGAAGAGGAGGATCATAAGAGGAGAAAGACAGTTTTCTTGGAAGGCATTCATCAATGTTTCCTATATTTTCTAGCATTACGGATATATGCAATGTTTGTTTAAACTATATTGTGTCCATGTAGGAATACTTAGCTTATACATAGATGAAGCAAGTTATCTTCAGTGCAGGTTCCCAATGGGCACTATTCTAGCACCATACATGAGATGATTAATAAGAAGTGTCATGCAGCTGACATTGATGTGAATGGCTAAATTATAAAAACTGAAAACCTAGTCAACGGTAATGTTTTCACATCCAGTTTAACACCTCAGAAAAATTCTCAAATGCAAGTAAAAAAAAACAAAAACTACAAGATTTAGAAAGAAAGGAGATAATTATTTGTGTAATAATTTCAGAAACATGTTGATGGATGAATCCGTCAAGTGTGCCAAGAGCCATCAGCTGGATAATCTATCTTGGTCGAGAAGGGGGACTCAAGAGGAAAAAAAAGTCTACTTCGCTTAATTAGCAAGCGATGGATACAAAACACAACACACAGTTTTATACATGCAACTAAACTCCAGAGCTGCACAAGTAGATGTGTGTAGGGTGTAGGGATTAAAGGGACACAGAGCTGCGTTTAAAAGAAAAAAAAAGTTGGAGTACCCTTCCTCCTATCTAAAAATTTTTCTCATCTAATAACAGGGTAAAGTGGAGAATAGACCTGAAGTGTTGCTAGGGCTTGCAATTTGTGTATCGAGGGGGTTTTCCTTGTTTTATAAGTTAATGAAAAATAAAAGCATTCATAATATACAATATTGTTCATCAAAAACATCTGGCAGCAACGTCCCTTTAACTCCTCCCTAGTCCCTACACAGCTAGCAGGTGCATGCATCATTCACTACTGCAGCAAATGCAATTAAGGATTATGTTCCGACACTGGTCAGCACCAGGAAATTCTTTGTGGGCAGAGTTGGTGCGCTATGTGCATCCCAAATGATAAAGGCAGCAGTCACGGAGTCTCCTGTGAGATGTATATAGGGTATTAGGGAGTCTCCTGTGCAAGGTTTATAGGGCATTGGTGAAGTCTCCTGTACGATGTATATAGGACATTGGCAGAGTCTCCTGTGTGATGTATATAGGACATTGGCAGAGTCTCCTGTGCGATGTACATAGGGCATTGGCAGAGTCTCCTGTGCGATGTATATAGGGCATTGGCAGAGCCTCCTGTGCGATGTATATAGGGCATTGGCAGAGCCTCCTGTGCGATGTATATAAGGCATTGGCAGAGCCTCCTGTGTGATGTATGTATAGGGCATTCACAGTCTCCTGTGCGACATATAAAGGGCAGTCACGGTGTCTCCTGTGCGATGCATATACAGCAGGCCTCCCACTGCTTGAGTTCTATGTTACATTAGCAGTGATGAATTTCTCACTGTGTGGAGACATGCAGTACTTTGACACGTAAAAGTCTGAGCTCCCCTGGTCAAATTACTGTTATTGTGAATAGTTAAGTTGACAATGAAATTATCACTAAAAGGCCTATAGTTAAAAAGGAGGCACATTTTTATTTTAGTCAAATAATATATACACATTTTTTTCCAATTTTATACATGTTAAAAATTACAAAAAGGAATATGGACCCCATGCAAAAGTTTGGGCACCCTGCATGGTAAAACCCCCTTTTGAAAGTATCACAACTTGTAAATGCTTTTTGTAACCAGTCAAGAGTCCTTCAATTCTTGTTTGAGGGACATTCATTCTCCCTTGGAAAATTCTTCCAGTTCTGTAAGATTCCTGGGTCGTCTTGCATGCATTGCTATTTTGAGATTTAACTACAGATTTTCAATGATGTTCAGATCTGGGGCCTGTAAGGACCAATGTAAAAGCTTCAGCTTGTGCCTTTTGAGGTAGTCTATTATGGATTTTCATATGTGTTTATGATCATTATCCATTTGTAGACGCTATCCTCTTTTCAACTTCAGCTTTTTTATAGATTGTGTTAGGTTTGTATCAAGAATTTGTTGAAATTTCATTTAATCGATTCTTCCCTCTACCCGTGAAATTTTCCCCGTGCCATTGGCTGCAACACAACCCCAAAGCATGATTGATACACCCCATGGCTAATGGTTGTCAAAATGTTCTTTTCCTGAAATTCTGTTCCCTTTTATTTTCTAATATCCAAGAAGTATCATTTCTATGGAAATGATACTTGGAGAAATGATACTTCTTGGATATCAGTCAGACGCCTCTCACAGCCAAACCAGATCTCACACTTTGCACTGTCGAGGGGCAGTACCCCAAAACACAGTGTCTGCAAAACGAGATTCTGGCTTGGCTTTTATCCTAAGTCATGTAACAAGGCTCGTTCAAGGGTCGACATTGACTTTTAGGATTGCTACTTCCAATAGGTGGCACTAGAGTTCTAGTCCTCTTCCTCTCTGAAGAGACAATTAGCATAATTAGCATATTTCCCAGAGGAGCATTGCGGCTTTAAGTCTCCTCATCTCTACATGCTTAGGCCTGTTTCACACTTCCGTTTTTGTGTCCGCCAAACGGATCCGTTTCCGTTTTTTTGACGAAAACTGATGCCAACGGATCCGTTTTTAAAAAAACGGATCCGTTTTTTTGACGCATTTTTATGAGCATGCATGAAAAAAACGCAGCGTTTTTATGCGTTTGTATGCGTTTTTAGTGCGTTTTTACCGCGTTTGCGTTTTTTTCCAACATTAGGTGGCACCTCACACTAACCCAAACCATGACTTTACTAACCCTAACCCTTAACCAAACCATACTTAACCCTAACCCTGACCCTAACCCTTAACCAAACCATACTTAACCCTAACCCAAACCCTAACTAACCTTAACCCTAACCCTAACCCTGACCCTAACCCTGACCCTAACCCTTAACCAAACCATACTTAACCCTAACCCTAACCCTAACCCTGACCCTAACCCTTAACCAAACCATACTTAACCCTAACCCTGACCCTAACCCTAACCCTGACCCTAACCCTTAACCAAACCATACTTAACCCTAACCCTGACCCTAACCCTAACCCTGACCCTAACCCTTAACCAAACCATACTTAACCCTAACCCTGACCCTAACCCTTAACCAAACCATACTTAACCCTAACTAACCTTAACCCTAACCCTAACCCTGACCCTAACCCTTAACCAAACCATACTTAACCCTAACCCTGACCCTAACCCTTAACCAAACCATACTTAACCCTAACCCTGACCCTAACCCTAACCCTTAACCAAACCATACTTAACCCTAACCCTGACCCTAACCCTAACCCTGACCCTAACCCTTAACCAAACCATACTTAACCCTGACCATAACCCTAACCCTGACCCTAACCCTAAACCCCCTTAACTAACCCTAACTTTACCCAAACCCCTAAATTCCATTGTCTAAACTAATGGTAAAAAAAAAAACGCATGTGCAAAAAAACGCATACATAAGCATGCCAATGCGCACATATGCTCACCATAGACTTATAATGGGTGTCTTGCTGTAAAAAAACGCATTGCGCGCGCATGCGTTTTTTTGAGGCAAATCGGACGCACAAAAAATGCAACAAGTTGCATTTTGTGCGCCCGAGCGCATACCGCAAAAAAACGCATGCGCGGTAAAACGCGTACAAACGCATGTGTATGCGCACATAAGCGCATCCCATGCAAAGTATAGGATAAAAAACGCATGCGCTATTTAGCGCTAAATTACCACGAAAAAAAACGCAAATGTGAAACCAGCCTAAGGGACAAAAAAAACGGATCCTGCAAAAAATGGCGGATCCGTTTTTTTACGGAAAACAACGGATTTTGACGGATTTGAAAAAACGGAAGTGTGAAACAGGCCTTAGCATGTCATTGTCCGCATGGAAAAATGATACTTCTTGGATATCGGTCAGACGCCTCTCTCACAGCCAAACCAGATCTCACACTTTGTGTTTTGGGGTACTGCCCCTCGTCAGTGCAGTGTCTGCAAATTGAGATTCTGGCTTGGCTTTTATCCCAAGTCATGTAACAAGGCTCGTTCAAGGTTCGACATTGACTTTTAGGATTGCTACTTCCAATAGGTGGCACTAGAGTTCTAGTCCTTGTCCTCTCTGAAGAGAATTTGCATAGTTAGCTTTTTTTTCTCTCCACACATACCTTTGATCATTTTATCCAAAAAGTCTTAGTTACTCACCAGTTAACGGTATTTTTCGGAGTCCATGACAGCACCACCTGAGAGAGGGGATCCGCCCTTCAGGAACAGGAAACCTACAGATACCAAAAGGCGGCACCTCTCCCACACATCAGTTGGATTACAGAGCACAAGAGGACCTCCAAGGTTAATGCATGATTTATGTACAGTACTATTACCTAATTATTTATCACCAGTGGATATATACAAGAGGAAGAAGTGCGCACCAGGGCTGTGGAGTCGGTAAGCCAAACCTGCGACTCAGACTCCTCAATTTCCCTTACACCGACTCCGACTCCAACTCCGACTCCCACACATATTGCTTATATTTAAATGAAAAATTTATTGTAGTACAATGTGAACCTCAGACATTTAATCATTTTTATGATCCAATAATCAAGATATTTAGATAGAACAGAATATATATTGGTGTACTACCCGGTTTTCATTCTTTTTGGTACAGATACGATATGGATAGACAGATATGGATAAATGGATAGATAGAGCAGATTTCTAATCTGCTTTTGCTATTGAAAACATTATCTATGAGCTCAAAAACCTTTCAGGTGATGCAGTTTTTTAAAAAGATGATCAGCTTTTGCAGCTGAAAAACGTATCCTCAAAAAACACAGGAAAAACGCTGTGTGTGAATGTAGCCTTAGATCAGGAATAGAACAGCCATTTATAGGACATTTCATAACTTTCCCAAACTCCTATGAAAAAATATTCAGCACATCCTGCATTGAATTACTGTACCCAATTTATTATATATTTTAGGAGTCGGAGTCGGTCCATTTTATACCGACTCCAACTCAGACTCTGACTCCACCAAAATGAGCACCGACTCCGACTCCACGACTCCGACTCCACAGCCCTGGTGCGCACCCAAGTTAAACTAAAGGGAGGGAATATACGGGTGCTGTCATGGACTCCGAAAAATACCGTTAACCGGTGAGTAACTAAGACTTTATTCGGTCGTCCATGACAGCACCACCTCAGAGAATTACAGAGAGTAATAACTACTTTAGGGAGGGACTACAGCCTGCAGTACCTTTATAACAAAGGAGAGGTCTGCAGAAGCACCCAGGTCTAGCCTATAATAACTATAAAAGGTGCTCGGAGAGGACCAAGTAGCCGCCTTACATATCTGGTCAATGGAGACTTCCGATCTCTCAGCCCATGAGGTCGCCATGGCTCTGGTGGAATGCGCGCGCCCTCAGCTTCCCAGGTGCCGACCTGCCTTTTGAGGTGTATGCTATTGAAATCGCCTCTCTAATCCACCTGGCTAGTGTATTTTTTGACGCTCTAAAACCTTTCCTAGGGTCTTGATGTGAGACAAACAGGGCATTATCTTTCTTCCATGGATCGGTAACTGCCAGATATTCTATGAGGCTTCTCCTAACATCCAGGGTGTGTAGTTTCTCTTCCTTCTCGTTAGCTGGATTAGGGAGGAAGGATGGAAGGACTATTTCCTGTGTCCTATGAAAGCTATAAACTACCTTAGGTAAGTACGCCTAAGTATTACCCTATCGTCTTTAAACTGTATATAAGGAGGAAGCCTAGATAATGCCTGGATGTCGCTTACTCTACGAGCTGACGTCAGAACTACCAGGAAGGCTACTTTGAGGGACAGGTTTTTTTATGGAAGCTGATGAGATAGGTCCAAATGGAGCTTCCGTCATAGCCGTGAGGACTAGGTTCAAGTCCCACGGCATGCATCTATCCTTCACTATTGGCCTGGATCTACCTGCCGCCTTAATGAATCTACTGACCCATTAATTACCCGCAATGTTGCAGCTAAAGAGGGCCCCCAAGGCTGATACTTGTACTTTAAGGGTACTGGTGGAAAGCCCCATGTCCAGAACTTTCTGTAGAAACGCTAAGATTTGAATTATAGGCGCTGAATACCTAGCGACCACTCCTGAGTTCTGAAGGAATTTTTTCCAAATTCTGACGTAAATTTTGGTAGTAATGATTTTTCTACTTTTAAGTAGGGTGTTAATCAGGTCTGGGGAGAAACCTTTATCTTTTAGCAGTGACCGTTCAAACTCAACGCCGTCAGATGTAGGCCAGCCACCTGAGGATGGAAAACTGGGACCTGGGATAGGAGATCCGGGATGTCCGGAAGAACCCAAGGATCGGACACCGACATGGTCCTGAGGCATGAGAACCATGCCCTCCTGGGCCAAAACGGAGCGATAACTATAACCCTTGCTCTGTCTTTTCTGATTTTCCTCATCACCAGGGGTAGTAGAGATAGGGGAGGGAAGGCGTAGGCTAGCCTGAAGTCCCACTTTATCAAAAAGGCATCTACCGCTAGAGGATTCTCTCTGGGATTTAGGGAGCAGAATTGTCTTAATTTCCTGTTTTCTTTGGTGGCGAAGAGATCTACCTCTGGCTGTCCCCAGTTTTGTACAATCAGGTTGAAGATGGAGGTTTTTAGGGACCATTCTCCTTGCTTTAGCAGATTGCGGCTTAAGAAATCTACCATGATGTTTTCTTTCCCTTTTATATGTAGAGCTGTTAAAGATAGAAAATGCTGCTCTGCTAGATGGAACAAATGCTCTGCTACATTCATCAGGGGCTTGGAACGAGTCCCGCCTTGGTGGTTGATATAAGCCACGGTGACCTGATTGTCGGAGAACACTCGTACGTGTTGGCCCTGTAGATACACAAGGAGCTTTTTAGCCGCCTGCTCCACTGCTGTCAATTCTTTCAGGTTAGATGACATTTCTATCTGATGATGCTCCCATAGGCCCTGGACCAGAATCTCACCCATATGAGCCCACTAACCGGAAGGGCTAGCGTCCGTGGTGACTATGCGGGTTATGTTATATTCCCAGGGTACCCCTCTGGATAAATTATCCTTGTCTAGCCACCACTCTAGGGACTCCGTTGTGTTTCGGGACAAGGTTAGCTGGCCCTCCAAGTAACCCCCAAGGACCTTTTGATGTAATAAAACCTCGCCCTGTAGTTTCCTTGCATGAAACTGGACCCACTGGACTGCCGGGATACAGGACGAGAGAGGACCTAGAAGGGACATGGCTTTCCTGAGGGACATGGTGGGGTTATTGGAAGCGTTCAGGACCTGGTAGTGTAGGCTAACAAGCTTCTCCGGAGGCAGACGGCATTCCTGTTTCTCAGAATCTAGGATTAGGCCTAAGAATTGCTGGACTCATCGGCTGTAACCGAGATTTTTTGATGTTCAGCAACCATCCTAACCGCTCTAGGGCAGACATTGCCCTCTGTAGCTGTTCCAAACAATGATCCGCCGTTTTGCCTACAATAAGGAAGTCATCCAAGTAGGGGACTATTAGAATGTCTGATTCACGTAGATGGGCCATAACTTCCGCTACCACTTTAGTAAACACCCGGGGAGCGACTGCCACCCCAAAGGGGAGGGCCGCATATTGGAAATGTCGAACTGACCCATCTAACTGAACCGCCACTCTGAGGAAACGCTGATGAGCTGCATGAATGGGTATATGGTAGTAGGCGTCTTTTAAATCTACCACCACCATAAAGCAGTTTTGAAACGGCAATTTTATTGTGGAATTGTTTCCATTTTGAACGGACGTATGACCAGAAACTCGTTGAGGGCCTAAAGATTTATTATAGTCCTAAAGGAGCTGTTTGGCTTGCGGACCAGGAACAGAGGGGAGTAGAAACCTTTCCCCCTTTCTCCCTCTGGAACCTCTGTTAGGACCTTCTTGCCGTATAGATCACGAATTTCGGCCTCCAGGGCAGCTTGTTCTGATGTGGAAGACCTGAGTGGGGTGACCTTAAATCGATCTTGGGGAACCCAGGAGAATTCTAGTCGTAGTCCCGCAGCCATCACCCTAGTATCCAGTTGCTACTAGAGATCAGCGACCAGGCTGGGTAGAAGGCAGCTAGTCTCCCTCCTACCGGGGCAACTAGTCATTGGGGCGGCTTTTTAGTGTCGCATGCTGGACCTTCCTGGCGCCCCCCTCCTCCAAACATAAAACCTGTACCTTTTCTTCTTTTCTCATCCCAGCTGCCCTGATCTCTGGACGGCCTTCTTCGGAAATATCCTTTCCTAGTAAAGGGACGTCTATAAGAAGGGTTCGGCAGACTGGGGAATTTCTTTTTATTATCCCCAGCTTTTTCTAATAGTTCGTCCAGAACGGGGCCGAATAGATATTCCCCCTCACACGGAATGGAACAGAGTCGGTACCTGGCCTGAATATCTCCCGGCCAGCATTTTAACCAGAGTGCCCTTCGAGCTGCATTAGACAATCCCACGGTCCTAGCCGCCATCCTTGCAGAGTCCGTCGAAGCATCGACTAAAAAAGCAGCAGCATTCTGGATGATCGGCAGAGTTTTCCGAATGGATGCTCTTGAGGCTCCGTCTTTCAGCTGGGAATCCAGTTGATCTAGCCAGACCTTCATGGATCTGGCTGAAAAAGTGGCAGCTATCGCTGGTCTTAGCGTGCCCGCTGACATCTCCCATGTTCCCTTTAGAAAAGAATCCACTTTTTTATCCAGCGGATCTTTCAAGGAGGCCATGTCGTCAAAAGGTATGGAGGATTTTTTGGAGGCTTTGGCTACTGCCGCGTCCAGCTTAGGGGCCTTATCCTATCTGCTTACCACTGGGTCATCAAAAGGGTACCTCCGCTTGAAGGCTGGTGGCATGGTGCCCCTTTTTTCAGGCCTCTTCCATTCTCTATCAGGCTCTGGACTTTATCATTTAATGGAAAAGCCCTGCGCTTCCTGGGATCTAGACCCCCGAACATCATGTCCTGTGCTGAGAGTTCCGGCTTTGTGTCTGCTACCCCCATGGTGGACCTTATTGCTTTGACTAGCCTATCCATTTGGTCTAAGGGGAAGCAGAACCGGCTAGAGTCTTCATCCGAAGAAGACGAAGAGGAGGCCGGGGAGTCTGAGTATTTATCGTCTTTCCTAGGGGCGACTGAGGACTCAGAGCCTGAAAACCTAGCCTCTCTTCTCCTAGAAGATTCCCCTTGAGATAGGGCTTTCATCTCTGTCCTGATTATCTCCCTCAGGCTTGTAGTGAAGTCAGGCGTCTCTTCCGCTACCTGTATAAACAGGGGGGGGGGGGGGTATAAGGACCGGTCAATCTACCCATGGACTATCGTTCCCTATCAACCCCTACCATCTGTCGCACGCATGGCTGACATAACTTTTTAGGGTGGCCATCTGGCAAGGGGCAACTACAGAGGGCACATTCCCTGTGCTTCTGTTTTCCCATAGCTTTCCTCCCCTGCGAAAAACATAAGGGAACACTGCGTCAGGGTACATTCACGGAGATCTCTTACCCATGCAGATGAAGCAGGTACCAGATCACGGAGGGAGGCAGGGGGATCTTTTAGTCTGGAGGAACTTCTGCGGCTCTGTCCGCTCGATCGTCCTTGCTTCTTTTGCTGGCTACTCGTATGAGGCTTCACTGTGGCCTGTTTCTGCGGGCGCTCCTGCGCCTCGTCCTGCTGGTCTATGGGGGCTTCCGTCGTATTCATTGCTGGGTCTTCGTAAGCACACCAACAGCGTCCCCGCCTGCCTTATAAGGCCTCCTGATGTCCGGGTCAGCAGGGTTCTGGCCACCTCCCGCGACCTCCCCACCCTGGCCACCGCCCGCGACCCAGGACAGGCGCGCATCCGCGGCGCACATCGGAAAGCCGGCCCCCGACTTCCGTTTTCAGCGTTACCGGCCCTGCCCCAACCGCCGCGTCACTTCCGCCGCTCACATGAGACCGCGGGAGCGCGCGGAAATGAGCCGGCACGGCGCCCCCGGCCCGGAATGCCTCCAGCCCCCACGTGTGTCGCCCTGCTCCCACCGACCGGGCGCCAACGCCGGCCCGGTTGAGGAGAGGACCGGACCCCGGGGGGAACGCACCAGGAGGGGCCCGGGCATACATACCTCCTGGTGCTGTCCACCGGACCCCTTGCTCCACCTGCTCCGTCCAATGCCGTGGCGACCTACCCGGCCCCACCGTGGCGCTTCCAGGGACCCCGCGCTGACCAAGGTAGGAGAACCCCCCGCTACCTGGGTCGGTCAGCCGGCCTGGGAATATCCTCGATGACGGACGATCTGTAGGAAGTCCTGTCCTCTAGGAACAGGAAACCAACTGATGCGTGGGAGAGGTGCTGCCCTTTTGTATCTGTAGGTTTCCTGTTCCTGAAGGGCGCATCCCCTCTCTCATGTGGTGCTGTCATGGACGACCGAATAAAGCTCTATTTTAACCTCACCGGTCCACAGGACTTGTTTTGATGTTCTTTGGCATACTTCTGATGCTGAATTTTAAGGTGAGGACAGAGGAGTGGTTCTGTTCTGATGACTGTTCCATAAAGGCCATATTTGAGCAGGTGTCTCTGAACAGTAGAACAATGTACCACCACTTCAGAGTCTGCTAAATCGTTCTGAAGGTCTTTTGCAGTCAGCTGATTTGCCTCTCTAGCAATCCTACGAGCAGCTCACTGAAATTTTGCTTGATCTTCCAGACCTTATCTTGATTTCCAGTGTTCCTGTTAACTGCCATTTCTTAATTACATTTCAAACTGAAGGCAAGAGTAACTTGAAAACACTTTGCTATCTTTTCATATCCTTCTCCTGCTCTGTGTGCCTCCACCATTTTCAGAGTGCTAGGAAGCTGCTTCAAAGAACCAAGTCGCTGATCTTTTTGGGCACAAGGTTAGAGGAGGCTAAAGCCCCCGTTACACACTGCGATATCGCTAGCAATATCGCTGTAAAGTCACCGATTTTGTGACGTTGCAGCGATATTGCTAGCGATATCGCTGCATGTGATACTTACCTCCGACCGGCTCCCCCGCTGGTTATCGCTGATCGCGCGAGAAGCTCCTGAATCATTTCTCGTCGGTCACTTCCTGCGGCGCTTCCGGCTGTGACGACGAGCGACAGGTGGAGCCAGACGGGAG
>NW_027361692.1:13945000-13970000 GCF_039654945.1 Dendrobates tinctorius
TTTTGTTTTACTTTTACACCTATTTCACTTCATAAATACAATCTGCTTTTTGGGTATGAGAATAGCTATGGGCAAATCAACAATGAGGTCACTGGACAAACTCTTCAAATCGAGGAACATAATTGGCTAATACGTAGTTTGATCTTTTCTGTAGTAACATTTAGATGCAAACCCTGGACAATAAAGAAACAGAACAGAAAAAGAATCAAATGTTTTTTAAATGTGGTGCAGGTAAAGGATGCTATCAATACCATGGATGGAAAGATGAACAAACAAATCAATTTTGGAACAAATCAAGCCAGACACGTCACTCAAAGCAAGGATCACCAAGCTACGAGTACAACTTGCCTACTTTGGACACCTCATATGAAGAAAGCAATCACTGGAGAAGGCCATCATGGTAGGAAGAATAGAAGGAACAAGGCAGAGCAAAATCCATCAACCCAAAGACTTGATACAATCAACATAATGGCGGGAAAGACCCTGGTGGACCTACAGTGTAGCTCAACATTATTGGCACCCCTTCATTTTTTTTTTTCATAGATTGTACAATATCTTCAGAAAAAATGGAAGTGGACCAAAGTTCTAAGTAACCTCAGGATTTTTTAATTAGTAGTCCAAAGTAATACAACAATAAAACATTGTTTTTCAACTTACATGTTGCAATTTCAAAGAACAGACAGAATAAACAGCATGTTCAGCAATAAAGGCAGCCCTGATTAATACTTAGTTGTACACCCTGTAGCACTGATGACAGCTTTCAAACATTTCTTGCAGCAATCTATAAGCATCTTGCACTTCTCAGCTGGTATTTTCTCCCACTCTTCCTTTGCAGTTTGTTTAAGCTCTTGAATGTATATGCAGGGTTCTTTTTCCTCAATGGCAGATTTCAGCTCACCCCAAAGATTTTCAGAGGAATTGAGGTCAAGACTCATTGCTGGCCATTTTAAAACAGTCAGGTTTTTTTTTTCCAACCATTCCTGTGTATTTTTAGATGTGTGCTTTGGGTTATTGTCTTCATGGGGGACCCATGACCTTCAACTCAAACCAAGTTTTCTTACACTGGGTAGGACATATCGCTGTAAAATTTTTTGATAGTTCTGATTTCATGGTTCCTATGATACAGTCAAGGCCTCCAGCACCAGACACAGCATAGCAACCCACATCATTATGGATCCTCCACCATGTTTAAATGTTGGAAGGGTGTCCTTTTCCTTATAAGCTTCATTGCGACGTCTGTAAAGAAACTGTTGCTTTGCATTGCTTTCATCTGTCCACGGAACATTTTCCCAGAAGGATTGTGGTTTGTCAAGGTGCTCTTTGGTTGTTCCTTTTTATGTCTTCTTCAGCAATAGTTTCTTACTTTGCCGTCACACATATAGCTCTGCTTGGTTTAGTTGGCAGCGTATGGTACTTGTTAAAACCAAGACCAAAGATGGTTCCAGGTTAGCCTTTAGGTCTTTGAATGTTTGATGTGGTATTTTTTCCACCATTCGCACCAACCTTCAAAAGACATCTCTTGTTAATTTTCCCCTTTCCCCCACATCCAAGGAGGCTCTTGACAGTACCCTGCTTGGCAAACTGCTGAACAACATTGTGCACTGATGAAACTGGGATAACAAGGTCTTTGGAGACGGCCTTATACCCTTTGGAAGCCTTGCTAATATTAGCAGCTCTGATGTTCTCAGACAGCTTCTTTGTCTTCACCATTGTGACAAAGGAACAGGGCCTACCATGTGGTTTTTTAAAGGGAATCTGTCACCTCAATTTGTCGCGGTATGTAAATGAGTTGTGTCCGGTCCGATGGGCGGTGTTTTGGCTCCTTCCCTCCACCCCTCCTTGGACGCTGTACGCAATCTTTCTGAGAATTTCTGTAGTTGTCGTCCAGATTACGTGCATGCGCATTGCAATATCCAATCGCACGTGCACAGTATTTCTTTGCCCAAGCATTAGTGCATTTGCACCAGTGAACTATGTCCCGCAACACAGAAATGGCAGCAAAATACTTCCGGGACATAGTTCTCCTCTTGACAAAGCTGCTCTGCATGCCGCAAAACGCGAGTCGGGGGCTCACTGCTACGTGCCCTTCCTCCTTCTGTACCCTCTGGTAAGCTTGCACACTGTGGATAATAATTTGGATTTACCACTAGTTTCATGTGTAGGATCATTTACCTTTAGGATGGCTTGTTGCAAGCCCCATGTGCAGGCTTATCCACCTATAGAAAGTACCATAGATGTCTCCCTTGTTTTGTGACTTCGTCTTGAGACCCTTTTTAAATACTTTACATTTGACCACTAGGCACTATATCTTGTTAGGGATGCATGCATCTTGGATACGTAGTTATAATTGTGGAATCTACCACACATGAGGGTTTTTTTTCCATCTGAGTTGGGGGAGTGGGATGTCGTGGGTGTGTATTTCATCTGCATATCAATTGGCACCTTACTACGACTTTGTGCACTTTAAATGCTTTAAATGATGTTTTATAAATATTGATATTTTTGCAATTCATCGTTTGCTCCTTTTTTTCTCTGGTTTTCATTGTGCATAGTAAAGCTATTTCAGTGAGGGACACTTTTTGGCATTTTTTTTGATGAGGTGACAGAGGAGTCTATCACCTGTCTAGCTACATAATTGCCAGAGTTAATATTTACCGAAACATCTTTGGGGGTAAATGGCCGTGACTGGCTGTGATTTCTGCCATTGTGACAAGATTCCGCTTAGTGCAGCCTCACCCTGACACTCATCTTGTGGTGCACTAATTGATGTAATCGGATTTGGCTGGGTTATGAGATTATCCAATGACATGATCAAGATGGATTCCTTTCTCCGAACAAAGAAAACACTGAAGGTTCTTCACTAAATGCACAAACATGAAGAACAAATGCATAAAATATCTTAAAACTAAAATGAATTGTATAAAGAAAACCGATCCATAAATAATGGATACCACTGATTGAACAGAGGTTAAGTGGTCAAATATCAGGAAACCAACCACTGATCCTTTATTGTGCAGCAGTTTCACGTATGAGGCAGTATCGCCCTGTACAAGTTATTACATTTGGGAATTTAGTACCGTGATCCATCTGATAGTTGCAAAGGCAGCCTAGCATAGGAGCAGAGCACCAAGCCGGGCCCTTCGGGAATAAGTGAGAATACCGTATTCACATTGGTGATAATTACAGCAGAGTGTCATCTTATCCCAGTGGTACCGTCTGCCTTGGAGGGAAATGCAAACACATACCAAAATAGCAGCTTTATCCACTAAAATATAACAAATTTACACGCTCTCAAAACATGTCTAATGCAAAGTAACACATATAACAGCTGAGACTCAAAACTCGAGCATGGAGACGTGAGCAGAATACACAAGGGTCATCACTTTTTCTCAAGTGACGGGCATAAATCCTCATTCTGTATCAAGCCTACTGCGCTTTCATAGGCATTTATAAGAATGCAGATACATATCGGACAGTAAAGGCCTAAAGAACACACATTTAGTCTCCGTCTCATGAATGTGGGCCAATATCAATGCTAAAATGAAGAGTTTTTTCGAACCCTCCTGAGAGCAGCACGACATAGGGACAAAGACGTTGATTCTAGTGATCTAATTAATGGGATGCTTTCTGTAGTTTTGAAAAAAATCAGTGTTTTCCCTGCTGCAGATAAACTACCGTAGTTCTCGGAAAGCTGAGCTCTGTATGACCGCCCCACCACCACTGATTGACAGCTTTCTGTATAAGCTGTGCATAGGCAGAAAACTGCCCATGAGTGGTGTGGACAGGGTCATACAGAGCTCATCAATATGGAGGACTACCTGACAGCAGATTTACTAGTCCCTCTACTGATAAAATGACTGTTTAACAGCAGATCAAAATTATAGAAAGAAGCCCGTAAGTGACACATCACTGGAATCATGGACTGTACTCTTACATTGGGAAAAGCTCTAAACCCATATTTTGGCTAAGTGAACAGATGCCATTTCTTCTTGACAATACAAATTATCATCCTGAAGAATAAGGTTCAGTTGATTACCTTATTGTATGTTGCAAAAAAATTAAAAAAGTTATTTTTTCAACATGATAGATTATGGATTCCTCTGTGTGCTGTCACATTAAATGGATTGCAGCCTATGACTTGGCTTGAGAAATACATCAATTACAAAATGGTCCCAGACTCCTAGAGATCAGAGAACCTACGACATGACCTCTGCCCTTTAGTGCCCAGAACAGGATTCATCCCAGGTAGGAAACAGATGGCTGCTGTCAGGGCCAAGTTCTCCACTATGCTCACCTGAGCATGCATGGCAGATTCAGCACGGGGAGCAGAATTCTTGCTCATCTCCCGATGATGACTGATCCATGTTTACGCCAACAGCAGATGTCAAGGGACAGGCGGTCTTATATTAATTATCTAATGAGTGTGGTCAGTCTCAGCTGACGGTAGGGACAAAAAAAGGCAGAATACTTACTGCCTATAATTCAAGTGCTACAATCCAAAATGTCTCACTTAGTAATGGTCTTCCATAAATTATCACGTCTCTGATCAAAAATATTCTGCAGTTCACATCCCTTCCAAAAGATGCAATGGTTTAATCTACCAACAGTTCAAACACTTGAAAAAAGGAAAGTGATCGTTACAAGCCAAATCTTTCCAACAAGACATCTGCAGGCTTCACATCCATTTATCATCCGGCATATAAAGCCAGGTCCGCGAGAATAAGAAAGGCATAATGCGCTACACGCACAAATCTGCTTCTAACGAGTTAAAGGCTTGAAGAAGATATTTCCGAAGTTCTCCTCTGGGGTAAATGTAGGACCCCACTCATGGGGTTTGTGGAGCGCATTGATGATGTGCTCTCCTTCCAGGCATTGCCATTTCATTTCGCAGCTGCTGTGCCAGGAGATTAGACGTGTTCTGCTAATAGCACCGAACATAAATATGTGGCTCACGTCTAACGAGAGCAAAGCACAAAAAGGCACAAACAGGAAACTTTTGGGAAACGATTGGCTGAAAAGTAAGATAAGCTACAGGCAAAACGTTTGTGAAGATTTATAGTGTTACAGAGGGCCCCGATGCACATGGCGTAATGGAGAAGCTTGGACCTCTGGCAGGGAAGAAACAATGAAACATTAGGAAATTGAAGCAAAAGGACTGAGCAGTGAAATTCCACCTTTACTTTCACCACTTCACAGAAAAGATTGTCTTCAGAAACCGACATTTAAAGGAGAATGATGCTCCGCTAGGGTTCTCAATGCTTCAATGTGTCCCCAATTCTGTACAAAACTGCACAAAAATAGACAACGCTATAAACCCACCCACATTACACAAATCCTTCCAAAATGTACACGCTGTTATAATTCCAGTCCTGCATTAAAACACTAAGGATTTTTCTGCATTAATATTACAATGTCTGCTAGATCTCACATAGCAAAAATAGGCTATTGAAAGCCTGCATTTCACATTAATATAATGGGCCACTTTGTTGAATGGAAGAGAACAGTGTGTGTTTTTATTATTTTATTATTTATTTATATAGCACCATTAATTCCATGGTGCTGTACATGAGAAGGGGTTACATACAAAGTTATAGATATCACTTACAGTAAACAAATTTACAATGACAGACTGGTACAGAGGGGAGAGGACCCTGTCCTTGCGTACTTACATTCTACGCGATAATGGGGAAGAGACAGAAGGTCAGGGGTGTAGCAGCTCTGGTGGTGGTGAGGAGGCAGCCCAGGTGGTGGTGAGGCAGCAGAATGGTTATTGCAGGCTGTAAGCTTTCCTGAAAAGATGGGTTTTCAGGTTCCGTTTGAAGTATCTGAGGGTGGTGGATAATCGGACGTGTTGAGGCGTGGAATTCCAGAGGATGGGGGATATTCAGGAGAAATCTTGGAGGTGGTTGTGTGAGGAACGAATAAGTGTTTAGGAGAGTAGGAGGTCTTGGGAGGATCTAAAATTACGTGAGGGAAGATATTAGGAGATTAGTTCAGAGACATAGGGAGGTGACAGGTTGTGGATGGCTTTGTAGGTCAGTGTTAGTAGTTTGAACTGGATTTGTTGGGGAATTGGGAGCCAGTGGAGGGATTTGCAGAGGGGAGAAACAGGGGAGTAGCGAGGACAGAGGTGGATTAGTCGGGCAGCAGAGTTGAGGACAGGCTGGAGTTGTGCAAGAGAGTTAACAGGGAGGCCACAGAGGCGATTGTTGCAGTAGTCAAGGTGGGAGATAAGGGTGTGTACAAGTTTTAGCAGATTGAGGGCTGAGGAAAGGACGGATTCTGGAAATATTTTTGCGTTTGAGGCAACAGGAGGTGGCAAGAATTTGGATGTGCAGTTTGAAGGACAGGGCAGAGCCGAGAGTTACTCCGAGGCAGCGGATTTCTGATGCGGGAGAGAGCGCGATGCCGTTTACTTTAATAGATAGATCGGGTAGGGAAGATATGTGGGATGGAGGAAAGATGATGAGTTTAGTTTTGTTTACATTGATATTTTAGGAAGCGAGAGGTGAAGAAGGAGGATATGGCTGATAGACACTCCGGGATTTTGGACTGCAGAGAGGTAGATCTGAGTGTTGTCCGCATACAGGTGGTACTGGAAGCCATGGGACTTTATGAGTTGTCCTAGGCAAAGGGTATAGATGGAAAAAAGTAGAGGCCCCAGGACAGAGCATTGGGGGGGGGGGGGGGACTCCAACAGAGAGGGCGGGATGAGGAGGTAGTGTGGGAGTGGGAAACGCTAAATGTGCGGTCAGAAAGGTATGAGCTTATCCAGGACAGGGCAAGGTCTTTGATGCCAATGGAAGAAAGAATCTGTAGCAAAAGGCAGTGGTCGACTGTGTCAGAGGCAGAGGACAGGTCGAGAAGGACTAGGGATGGAGAACTGTCTGTTAGCTTTGGCTGTGAGTAAGTCATTAGTAATTTTGGTCAGGGCAGTTTCGGTGGAGTGGTGGGGTGGAAGCCAGATTGGAGGTTATCAAGGAGAGATAGAGTTCATAGAATCATAGAATCGTAGAGTTGGAAGGGACCTCCTGGGCCATCTGGTCCAACCCCCTGCTCAAAGCAGGATTCGCTAAATCATCCCAGTCAGATGTCTGTCCAGCCTCTGCTTGAAGACTTCCATTGAAGGAGAACTCACCACTTCTCGTGGCAGCTTGTTCCACTCTTTGATCACTCTGTCAAAAAGTTTTTTCTAATATCTAATCTGTGTCTCCTCCCCTTCAGTTTCATCCCATTGCTTCTAGTCTTTCCTTGTGCAAATGAGAATAAAGTTGACCCTTCTACAATGTGACAGCCCTTTAGATATTTGTAGACAGCTATTAAGTCTCCTCTCAGTCTTCTCTTTTGCAAACTAAACATTCTCATCAAAGAGTTAGATGAGAGGTGGGAGGAAAGTTGAGCATGGACATGCTGCTCAAGGAGTTTGGAAGCAAATGGAAGCAGTGATATGGGGGCGATAGCTGGGCACAGTAGTTGGGTCAAGGTTTGTTCTTTTGAGGATGGGTGTGATGGTGGCATGTTTGAAGGCAGAGGGGAAGGTACCAGAAGAAAGCGATAGGTTGAAGAGATGGGTTAGGGCTGGAATGAGCGTGTTAGTGAGGTTGGGGAGCAGGTGGGAAGGGATGGGGTCAAGTGCACAGGTGGTGAGGTGTGATTTGGAAAGGAGATGAGTAAGTTCTCTTTCAGTGATGTTGGAGAGGAAGGTTATTAGGGAAGGGCAGAGGTCTGGTATGTGGCGTGGTTGGGGTGGTGGAACAGTAAAGGTTTGCCTTGTTTGGTCAATCTTATTTATGAAGTAGGTGGCAAAGACCTCGGTAGAGATGAGGGGAGTTGGAGGTGGCAATGGTGGGTGAAGGAGTGAGTTAAAAATGCTGAACAGTTGTTTTGGGTTGTGGAATAATGAAGATACATGATTTGTGAAATAGGTCTCTTTAGCAGAGGTGAGGGCTAATTTGAAGTCAAGTGTAGCTTGTTTGAGAGCAGTGAAGTAGTCTGGCAGGTGTGTTTTCTTCCAACGCTGCTCCGTGACCCTGGATGCATGTCTAAGTTTTTTGGTGAGGCTGTTGTGCCAGGGTTGCCTATTGCTTTGTCGCACTGTGCTGTGCGAGAGAGGGGACGACAAAGTCTATGGCTGATGTGAGGGTGGCGTTGTAGAAAGCGGTGGTGCTATCCGTGTCATGGAGTGAAGATATGGTGGACAGAGGTAGAAGAGAGTCAGAGTCTAGGTGAGCAAGGTTTCTGCGAGGATGTGCTAGTGGCTGGACATGAGGGGCAGGTGAGAAGGACAAGCATGAGAAGGCGAGTAGATGGTGGTCAGATAGGGGGAAAGGAGAGGTTGTGAGATTAGGTAGGGAACAGAGGTTACCGCAGGTCACCAGCATCAGCTGAGAGACTACTACTCCCATCAGCTGAGGCCTGCTGTCACTGATGACAGTGATAGCAGGCACCGATCATTGGAAAAGTAGGCTATTGTCAGCCAATGCTAGAACTTAATTAAAAAAAAAAACAGCACAACATATAAAATAATTTAATACATATTCAAATAAAAAAAATAAAAAAGCACATTATATTCACATTAACGCCCAATCTCCGATGCCCATGTGCCCTGCAAACAATCAAAAATAATAAACAACCATATACTCTAGCGGTAATCGTCCATGTAATCCCAAGTGTTCCACGGCGATCTCGCTTGTAGAACAGTCACATCGGGAGATGTGACTGCTCTAGTCGGCTGCTGGCGATACAGTGACAGGAGCGTCATTGCTTCCACAGTGAATAATGGAGAGCTGCTGTGAGAGAGGTCACACGAGTTCATCAGCTGATGAGCTCTGGTGATTTCATATACGGCACCACTGCTGCATGAGACCTTGCGTGAGATATCTCTTCCTGATAGTGAGATATCTCTTCCAGTGATTTTATTCAAAGTACAGCAAGCATCCAGACAACTGACATACCATGAATCAGGGTCTCTGTTTCTACATTATGCTGCTCTCCGTTTATATGTCAAAAACTTAGTGACAGTTAACATTTGAGCAGGAAATCGTGCAGAAATAGTATGACGTACATCAAATAACACAGCTAGCTATTGGTCTCCGCTATTGAAACGGGTATTATTACTAACACTGGATTACACAAGAACATGTCATTAACTAGAAGAATAATTGGAGGGGAGCTGGATTAGTTCTTTCAGGATAGATCCTTAACGTAAAAGATTAATGACATACTAAATGGTCCTGACATTAACACGGATGATATTATGATACATATAAAAACATTATTTATACCAATTATTTTCAGTAGTAACTAAGGGCATAATGAACCATGGAGCTCTGAATTGTGCTGTCCTTACCAGAATACCGTTTAAGATAGGAGGGTACTTTTTAGAGTTCAGAATTTAGAAAAAAAAAAAAAAAGAAAAAGAAAAAAAAAAAAAAAAAGCAAAATAACTAAAAAGCAAAAAAGTTCTCCACTGAATGTGAGACAAAGCTGTGCAGTTTCCAGGTCCAGTCAGATTCCTTTATTCCCCAATTGGCCTTGTGCGATCTTTGGAATTTTTGGTATTTGAGACCAATGGGATAAAATGCTTAGGTTTTCACATATAGTACTTTTTTTGTTATAGAGGTAACATTTCCTCAAAGGCATGTTAAAAACGAATTATATATAGAAAATCAAGGGAGAGATTTCATCTAAACAGCAAGTCTGTACCAACAGCAACCAATAAGAACAAATGGATGTCCACTAAAATCAGAGGCCAAAATACTTCCATACAAAATGATCCAGGCAAGTGTGTTATAAAGAGTATTAAATGAGAAGCAGGAACTGTTTCTTCTGATGGCATGTGGAAATCCCTTAATAGAGCAATACATATAGAAAATGCAGAAAAACCTGCAATTTAAAGGGAACTGGTCAGCAGCATTTTACTACCTAAAGTACAGACAGGGCCATATTGGGGCGGTCAAAGTGATACCTCAGGTGCAGAAATCAGTGCTGTACATCTTCTTTATTCTTTGTTTGAAGTTTCCTTGTACTCATATCATCATGCATTAGTGTGGGCCTGTGGTTAGTGTCTTCATCTTTGTTCTGTCCCCTCTTTTTTTTTTTTTTTTTTAAATCTCACATGGGCACCGTCCTGGCCGCGGGCAGCACTTGCACAGATTGAGCTCTTGGGAGTCTTCAGGAAAATGGTGCCAGTGGCTACACATTCATAGATGGTTTCCAGGAAAAAAGAAAGACCGCACTCCTGAAGCTGATGAAATATCGCTGGGTTTATTAACACATGCTATACATGTCGGCCGGGGGAGTGATAAAGGAGAGGAAAAAACAGCTGACAACGGCCGTTTCACGCTACCAATGCGCTTGACCCGTTGAAGCGCATTGGTAGCGCGAAACGGCCGTTTGACAGCTCTTTATTCCTCTCCTTTATCATTTCCCCGGCCGACATGTATAGCATGTATTAATAAACCCAGCGATATTTCGTCAGCTTCAGGAGTGCAGTCTTTTTTTCTGGGAAATATTCTACGTTGTGGATCTTCAGACCAGCACCCGCAGCTGCCAGCATTGAGTGCTCCGGATAACACACCACTAGAAGTCTAACGGTAACAGCGGTGCCGTCCGTGTTTTTTCTTCTTCATACAACATTCATAGATGGCGTCAACGGCACTGAGCATTCTATGAATGTGTAGCCACTGGCACCATTTTCCTGAAGCCGACCAATAGATTTATCTGTGCAAGCACCACCCACTGCTAGGACGGTGGCAACGCAAAAATTTAAAGAAGAAACACCCAGACACCGTAAGGATGGAACAAAGCTGAAGACCCTAACCACGGTGCCGCAATGATGCAAGAAGAGGACTACAAGGAAACTTCAAACAAGGATTAACGAAAATCTACAAAACAAATTTCTGCACCTGTGACATCATTTAATCAGTATGACAGCGCCAATACTCCCAAAATTACATGGCTGACAATGGGATACAAAAAATCCTGAAAATTTTAAAGATAAAGTGACAGTTTAAATTAACAGGGATATCAAATCCGCAGTACTGCTCAACTAACGCTGAACCTTCCAGACCATGTAGATGAGATTTCACGTCTTACCTGCAATGTATGGAATACACTACTCAGGAACTATGATCCAAGTGTATATACCCACAAGTTTACAGGCAGGATAAATGGGATTAGTTATCGGACCTCCACAGAAAACAGCATAGGGTGCACAAACAGAAATTCATTGATTTACCTGGATTTGTTCTGGCGTCCATTGATCCAGGTTGACAGACTTAACTCTTGATATATGGACACCAAGGTTTCTATGAATTCCAGCACATCTGATGCAAATAAAAACTCCTAAGTTCCAGGAAGCCCATCTTGGACCTGAAAGATAATTAGAAAGATTTAGTAATGTCATGGGCATTTAAGAGGCTTGAAAATTTCATTACCACAAAAATAAAAAAATAAAAAAAAAAAAAATAAAAAAAGTTGGCGATTGTTTTAGAGGACTAAAAAGCAAAAATGAATACATGATATACCCTACTACCGAGAAACCTATACTAATACTATATGGTGATGTGTAAGAAGCCTGTTTTGCTAAAAAAATAAATAAAAAAAATCATGTGTCTATTAATCTGTAATACACTTTTTTCCCCCCTCTAGAAAGAGTTACCGTTTATGGAAATTACTTAATGACCATACAGAAAGATGAAATTGATTATAAATAGATGGGTTATTAAAGGGTTTAATAAATTAAAGAAGCTGAAAAACAAAGTTCTAAAATAAAAAAAACAAAACAAATCCCCCAACTCTCCAGCATAAATGCATATTATTGTCATTGAGTGGTGATGAAGGGACCAGTGCTGCTAGGGGGATAAAATGTTTCAAAATAGACAAATTTTAACAAATTTACAGCATAAAATAAAGAAATTAAAAAAGATGCCTCGTGTCAACATGGAGATGCAGACGAAAATATATATTGGACATAAAATCCTCTCCTATGATTAAGTAGTCAGATGATCATAAAAAAAAAAAAGCATAAAGGACCTTCATTGATCTTGTGGAAACAACAAAAAATCTGATTGCCAGCAAAAGGTGAGTTTCATTAGAGCAGAATTTGCAGTGCTATAAGTCTGCCTGGTAGTACGCCTTTTTAATACAAAAATCAGATGTGTCAAACCACAGGATCATGCAAATGATAACTGCCAGTGTATGTGGATAAGGGTAAACTTAAAATTACATGGTGATATAGTGTCTCAGTGTATTAGTTTGCTATACACACTGCACTCATTGACAAGGATTAGAATAGTTTTAAACCAATATCCAGAAAAAAATGACACGTACAGACAGTAATAAATAGAGGAATTAATGCATGTTTTTTTACCTGATGAGAGACAAGTGCTAGATAACTGCTGTGTCTCCCACCCCAACGCATGTTTTGCCTATATTTTTTCCGAAAAAGAATGGAGGCAATCAGCCTGTAGCACTGCTGAGGTGTTATGGAAGCCCAGGTTGCTTTGATAGCAGCCTTCAGCTCCTCTACATTGTTGGATCTGGTGTCTCATCTTCCTCTTGACAATACCCCATAGATTCTCTGAGGGGTTAAGGTCAGGCAAGTTTGCTGGCCAATCAAGCACAGTGATACTGTTGTTTTTAAACCAGGTATTTGCACTTTTGGCAGTGTGGACAAGTCCTGCTGGAGAATGAAATTTCCATCTCCAAATAGCTTGTCGGCAGAGGGAAGCATGAAGTGCTCTAACATTTCCTGGTAGATGGCTGTGCTGACTTTGGTCTTGATAAAACACAGTGGACCTACACCGGCAGATGACATGGCTCCCGAAACCATCACAGATTGTGGAAACTTCACACTAGACCTCAAGCAGCTTGGATTGTGTGCCTCTCCCCTCTTTCTCCAGACTCTGGGACCTTGATTTCCAAATTAAATGCAACATTTACTTTCATCTGAAAACACCTTGGACCACTGAGCAACAGTCCAGTTTTTTTTTTTACTCCTTGGCCCAGGTAAGACACTTCTGGCATTGTCTATTGGTCATGAGTGGCTTGACACAAGAAATGAGACTTGTAGCCCATGTCCTGGATACCTCTGAGTGTGGTGGCTCTTGAAGCAATGACTCCAGCAGCAGTCCACTCCTTGTGAATCTCCACCACCAAATTTTTGAATGGCCTCTTCTTAATCCTTTCAAGGCTGCGGTTATCCCGGTTGCTTGTGCACCTTTCTCTACCACACTTTTTTCTTCCACTCATCTTTCCATTAATATGCTTGGATACAGCAGCCAGCTTCTTTAGAAATGACCTTTTGTGGCTTACCCTCCTTGTGGAGTGTGTCAATGACTGCCTTCAGGACCGCCCCCATGCTGATATGTGTAAAACCTCATAATCAACTACAAAAAACATCTCACTGCTGTGCTTGCCAACAAGGGTTTTGCCACCAAGTACTAAGTCTTTGCTTGCCATACTTCTTTCTCACTGCAAAATGCAAATAATTTATACAATGTGATTTTCTGGATTTTATTTTTGAGATTCTATTTCTCAATGTTACAATTAACCTACCCTCAAAATTATAGATTGTTCATGTCTGTCATTGTTAAATTTAAAAAAATCAGCAAGGAATCAAATAATTATTTGCTTCACTGTATCTAGTCCCGACAAGGACCACAAACACTGCAGCATAACAGCACATGAGCGTCCTGTACAGAGCACATTAGTGCGTACTGGCTTCCTTTGTGCAATATTTTAATACCCTGCAATGATCGACTGTACTGCAAATAGATTTCCTGGCACATGTTCCTTCCATGGGGGAAAAACACAAAGGGAAATAAAACGACCCCTACTAGGGGTGGAGATTTATGAGTGAACCTGACAACCATGGGATTGTTTATTTCCCTGTCTTACGCACCTTGTTGGATGCAGCTTTGAAATCTTTTATTCTATTTCAAAGTAAATCCCACATGGGTTTCAATAAGCAGCCGCAGTAATGTGGTTTTTACATTGCTTTAGTAAGCAGGCAGGTCATTTGAAAGCAAAATACCCCCCAAGTGAATCCATAAAGGTATCTGAGGCTCGCAAGTGCTCTTATTGTGCAGAGTATTATGCGGATGCTACATAGGATCGGTCACATAACATCTCCCAATAACAGGTTACATTCTGAAATGCTTGGACCATCAAGACTGAAACGTCTTAGTAACCAGTTGCCAATAAGTAGGATTTTAGCATGTAAAAGTTGAAAGACTACGTCCTTAGGTTAAGCCTTTTTTTCCATACGTTGGAGTGGGTGAGAAATCCTGAAAGAACTGACAAGCTGCAGGTATGAAATGGCTTCAAATCTGCAAGGAAAATGTAAGCAATGAGTGCATGAGATTTCAGAAATGTCAGCCACTTGCTGGTACTAGGAAATGATTTCGCTTTTGTGCCAAAACGGAGCAGAAAAAAAAGCAAATACTTAAACATGTACACGTACGCCAATACCTTATTAACGCTAATACTAATGTGAGAGGTATATGATCAATATTGGGAGAGATTAGGAAAATCATTAAAGGCTTTTTCCAAAGGCCATTTATATTGATGGCATATCTATACTATAGGTCATCAATATTTGATCGTTTGGGGTGCGACACCCTCCATCACTGTGGATCAGCTGTTCTCGTTGCTAGCTGGATGCACTCTGTTGTGGAGCGGACCTATAGAGCTGTCAACTACATAGTGACTGTATACAACACATCTGCCCCTTATTGATGCAAATAACTGTATGCCTATGTGCACACGTACTTTTTAGAGCTGCGGATTTATCCCCGCGGATTTGTAAAAAACGCAGGTAAAACCACAGGTCAAAAGTCCCGCGGTTTAGCCCTGCGGTTTCACACCTCATAATGGATAAGGTGTGAAACCGCACAAAGAATTGACATGCTGCGGATTGTAACTCGTGGAAAAATCTGCAGCATCTGCAGAGCGTTTTTTTGTTTTACCATTGAAAACAATGGTACTGTACAACGCAGCTAAATCTGCTGCGGACCCGCAGGGCCAGAAACGCTACAGATCCGCAGCAGAATCCGCACCATGTGCACATAGCCTATAACTGTATTATAGAAATCAATGTGCTGGAAAAGAGTGGCTGGGATCTCATGAGTTAACACCTCAGCTTGGAATTTAGCTATTGGTCATCTTTGGCCAGGCTCTTATTGTCAGTACCCTTGGCAACAAGCTGTAAACAATGTAAGACAAAATCTCTAGTAGCAGGAGAAGGACAGAGAATAAGAAAAGCAAGTCAATTGCAAGCTTGCTTATTTTCATGCTGCCTAACCATAACAATTTCATAACACAAGAATAACCCTTTAAAGCTAACCTGTCACAAGGTTTGACCGATATGAGGCAAGGCCTGCTATACAGCATTCTATAATGCTAAATATCTGCCCCCAACCCAACCTTTAGGAGAAAAAGAGCTATTATGATACTCACCTGTGAGGCGGTCCGGTCTGAGGGGTGTCACAGGTCCATCACCTCGCTTCTTCATGCGATTCCAGCCTCCTTTTTGTTTCGTGTGGATAACTCGTCCCTGCATCAGCCACACAGTTTCCCCGGCATCGCAGTCCTTCACAGGTGTACTTCTCTGTCTTGTTCATGGCAGAGTAAAGTACTGCATTGTGAAGGCACTGGGAAAGGTCAAAGAGCCGTAGCACATGCGCACTGCAGTACTTGTCAGGGCAGAAAAGTACGCCTGTGCAGGAGTGTGATGCCAGGGAGCCTTTGTGGATGACGTAGGGACGCGTCATCCACATGAAGCAAGGAGGACGAAGGCATAAAAAGATGGGAGGAGCCAGACCAGAGACACCACTCGGACTGGACCGCCCCGCAGGCGAGTGTAAGAAAAGCACTTTTTCTTCTTTCAGATCGGGTTGGGGGCAGATATATAGCATTATACAATACTTAATACAAGGCCAGAAGGTGGTAGCCATATTTCATATCAGCCAAATCTGGCGACAGGTTCCCTTTAACTATACAGAAAAAGCCCACAAATTTTGTGATTACGGTATTTTCTTTATGAGTACAGCATTTCCTTAATGCGGTGAACTAGCTACTCTGAACCAAGTTCCTCATTATAGTACAGTGCCCACAAGAACAAATAATGTGAAGGACATTGAAATTGTTTGAGTAGATTAGCCGCACTCACCTCTGTGATTCCACTGAGATCAAAGAAGCCGCCATCTGAATGATTTCAGTAAACCAAAGCTAAAGAATTTACAGATCTATTTGGTGAGGCTTTATATCCTTTTGATCACAGATATAAAAATGATGATATTTTTATTCTATATTCAATGTCTATCTCCTGTTTTAAGTGAAAACTGCAGTGCTTCACAGCTAGCACTAAATATACGGAGCTGTGTATATCGCATACAACGCTTACAGCTGATCGGCAGTGGTGTCAGGTGGCTGACCACCACTAATCCCACGTTGACTGACCTATTCAACATCTTATCTTAGATCATCAATGAGAGTCCCAGACTATCCCTTTAATGTCCTTTATGCAAGAAACTGATGAGATCCAAAAGTTTAAATTGAAAAACACAAAAAAAATAAAGTGCGCAGTATTGTTTTATTTCATTCAGAATTTATCTCAAAGCTGGGCTGTGGAGACGGTAAGCCAAACAACAGACTCCCAACTAACTCCAAATCCACAGCCCTGCCTCACTACTGGGCATGTGCATAAAGTGCAGCACAGATTCATCTCATCTAACAGCCGAGATCCTTAGATCAGAAACAGAACAGACATTTATAGGACAATTCATAACACGGCTCAGTCTCTGACCCCACAGCATTGCCTCACTACTGGGCATGTGCATAATGTGCAGCGCAGATTCATCTCATCTAACAGCAGAGATCCATAGATCAGGTACAGAACAGACATTTATAGGACATTTCATAACACCAGCTCAGACTCTGACCCCACAGCACTGCCTCACTACTGAGCATGTGCATAAAGTGCAGCACAGATTCATCTCACCTACAACTCCACAGCACTGCTCACTACTGAGCATGTACATAAAGTGCAGCACAGATTCATCTCATCTACAACTCCCCAGCACTGCTCACTACTGAGCATGTGCATAAAGTGCAGCACAGATTCATCTCAACTAACAGGCGAGATCCTTAGGCTACTTTCACACATCAGGTTTTCGGCGTCAGGCGCGATCCGGCGTCGTGCCGGAACGCCGGATCCGGCAAATGTTTCGTAAAACCGGATGTGACGGATCCGGTTTTCTGCCGGATCCGTCTTTTTCTTGACAGACAAAACCGTATCCGTCTCATCCGGTTCATCCGTTTTTCTATCCGTTTTTCGACGGATTACGCCGGATCCGGTTTTTAAAATTGACCCTTGTGGCCTTCCGAACGGGATTGGCTACTGGAAAACTATATATAGCATGTTCCTACAGCCCTTCTTTGACAGGTTGTAGAGGAGAAAGTGCAGGTTGGAGAGAAGAGCAAGTTACTGGCGAAGATGGATGTTGTCATTGGAAATATTTTGAAGAATTTGGCGGATTTTACAGCGGAGGCGAATCGTTTGAGGGTGATTGTTCTGGAGAAGGAGAGAGCGAGACAGCAGCGCATCAGGCATCGTAGACGACGTTTGTGGATCCACCCCATCACAGCCAAGAGAATGACGCGTGGGGTCTATTCTACACTATGCACGGACCTTCGACGAAACCCGGATAAATTTTTTGGATATGTTAGGATGAAAATGGAGAATTTTGATTACTTGGTGGAGCGCATTGCACACCTCATAAGAAAAGCGGACACCTATTGCCGCTTCTCTGTTTTACCCGCAGAGCGTCTGATGGTGACTTTAAGGTAAGCCACATTTATTGGATATGCTCGCATCAGAGCACACTTTCACTGCAATCTTGTTGGTGGTAATTTGCATCTCCAAGTGTTATAGGTCAGTTTTGGTATGTAATGCTGTGATTTAAAACTAATTTATTGTTTTTTAATTCCCCACAGATTTCTTGCAACTGGAGAATCCCTTTCGTCACTGCATTTCCAGTACAGACTCGGGATTTCCACCATATCTGGAATTGTGAAGTACACATGCCGTGCACTGTGGGACTCCTTAGCTGAAGAGTTTTTACCAGAGCCCACAACAGAGAGGTGGATTGAAATTGCTGACAAGTTTCAACAGATATGTCAGTTTCCAAACTGCTTGGGCGCTGTGGACGGGAAACATATCCGCATTCTAAAGCCAGCTGGATCGGGATCGGAATATTTCAATTACAAGAAATATTTTTCAATTGTCCTCATGGCCATCGCTGACGCGGAATACAAATTTATTGCGGTTGATATTGGGGCCTATGGCCGCTCCAATGACTCTCAAGTTTTCAAACTGTCTGCCATGGGGCGTAAACTGTATGGAAATACCTTCCAGTTCCCACCACCTAGACCGCTGCCGCAAACATCTGGTCCACCTATGCCATTTGTCTGTGTAGGGGATGAAGCCTTCCAGCTGTCAGAACACCTTTTGAAACCGTACTCTAGCAGAGGATTGACAAGACCAAAACGCATTTTTAATTACCGCCTCACAAGAGCAAGAAGAATGGTTGAATGTACCTTTGGTATTCTGACAGCCAAATGGCGGGTCCTATTGACTGCGATCAACCTCAAGACAGAAACTGTGGACGAGGTGATCAAAGTGTGCGTGGTACTCCACAATTTTGTTATATGCAAGGAACCCATTTCCATTGAGGACACCTCTGAAGAAACCACCTTGCAAGATTACCATGACATTACCACTAGAAGTTCTGTGACGGTTTCAGTAATGAGGGACAATTTTGCACTATACTTTATGTCACCTCAAGGCAGAGTACACTGGCAGGATGACAGAGTGTGAAAGATTTGTGCCCAACCAAACTTGTGTACCTTCTGTACCAACAGTATATACCTTTGCCAACCAAAGTTGGCTATCTTGTCATGGTCTCTATTTTTAGCTTTAGGCCACAGGTGTGTACCTGGTTGTGTTTTATGCAAAGTATTTCACCTTTTAACAAAAGTTGTGTACATTGTTAGGAAATCACCAACAATAAACACAACTTTTTAGGTGAAATACTTTGCTTCAAACACAACCAGGAACACAACTGTGGCAAAAAGCTAAAATTTACCCACAGTTATATACCTAGTTTTGAATACCATTTCACCTTTTAAATACCCTGTATTTAACCTTTTTCGCCGCAGAAAGAAATGACAGACAACCAGTGTAAAATAATTTAACTTTTATTAAAAAATGTTTTTTTTAGTAAACTTTTTTAAAATTTTAATAAACATGTTTAATAAAACTTTGAAACTATAAAACTGAAACCATAAAACTGGTCATTTTTATTTAAATACACACATTATAAATCTGTGTAGTGTGTGGTGGAAATACTGCTGTAGGGGCTGCGGGACACTTCGACACTGGGAGTGTGGAGAGAGGACTGGGATCGTGGTGGGGAAGGAACAGTTAGAGGTGAAGGTGTGGAAAAAACTACAGAATGGGTGGACATGTGGGAAGCAGAAGAGGTGGTGGGTGGTGGAGTGGAGGGTTGGGCAGAAACTGTAGGAGCAGATGATGTTGATGGCAAGTTGTATGGGGAAGGAGTTTGGTACGGGGCAGGTTGCTGGAAGTGGGGAGATGTCTGGTACGGGGCAGGTTGCTGGAAGTGGGGAGATGTCTGGTACGGGGCAGGTTGCTGGAAGTGGGGAGATGTCTGGTACGGGGCAGGTTGCTGGAAGTGGGGAGATGTCTGGTACGGGGCAGGTTGCTGGAAGTGGGGAGATGTCTGGTACGGGGCAGGTTGCTGGAAGTGGGGAGATGTCTGGTACGGGGCAGGTTGCTGGAAGTGGGGAGATGTCTGGTACTGGTGAGGTTGCTGGTACTGGAGAGTTTGCAGGTACTGGGGAGGTTGCTGGTACTGGGGAGGTTGCTGGTACTGGGGAGGTTGCTGGTGCTGGGGAGGTTGCTGGTGCTGGGGAGGTTGCTGGTGCTGGGGAGGTGGATGGTGCTGGGGAGGTGGATGGTGCTGGGGAGGTTGCTGGTGCTGGGGAGGTTGCTGGTGCTGGGGAGGTTGCTGGTGCTGGGGAGGTGGATGGTGCTGGGAAGGTGGATGGTGCTGGGAAGGTGGATGGTGCTGGGAAGGTGGATGGTGCTGGGAAGGTGGATGGTGCTGGGAAGGTGGATGGTGCTGGGGAGGTGGATGGTGCTGGGGAGGTGGATGGTGCTGGGGAGGTGGATGGTGCTGGGGAGGTGGATGGTGCTGGGGAGGTGGATGGTATGTAATAGGAGGGGGAGGATGGAAAGTGGCTGGAGGGGGTGTAGATGTAATAGGAGGGGGAGGATGGAAAGTGGCTGGAGGGGGTGTAGATGTAATAGGAGGGGGAGGATGGAAAGTGGCTGGAGGGGGTGCAGGTGGAGGAACTACTGTGGTGGGAGGAGGTTGGGAGGTAACTTGCTGGAGAGCAGCGTGGCATGAATGCATTACATGCATCTGCTGGGCAGGAGAGAGCGTTTCCATGCGCTCCACAACAGACCTGAAAAAGGTGTGGTTTGGCGAAGATCTTGCTTCTGAATGCATGGTTTGCAGAAGTGTCTTCACCTCCAGAATGCTGGAGTTGATCTGCTGATAGCCTGCGGAGATTTGCTCTGACAAGACTTTTAGACAGTTCTGGAAAGATGCATTCAGATGCAAGAACTCTGGCGCATAAGTCTTTTCCTGACCCCTCTGCCGCCCAGTACCCGCAGGTGTACTAGAGGTGGCAGGGGCAGAAGGGTGGGGTAAAGGGAAAGCGATCTCCTCACCAGCAGCTTCATGTAATGTAGGCGGCCACGATGCTCCTGTGCTGGTGGATGGGACAGATGGGTCGAATGTGTGGGAAGGCTGGGAAGGTGCAGATGTACCAGGGCGGTCGAAGTGTCCCTCGGTGCCGGTCTCCTCAGGGATCGCCTCAGAAGGGTCCAATCGTGCAGGCTCCCGAGTGCTGCTCACCGTGTGTGGAATAAAGAGAAAAAAAAACAATTAAAATACTGACATGGTATGGCCCTGGCTGAAAAAAAAATTTACATCTAACATTTGTTTTCACATGTGGTGTGTAATATTTACCTTCTGGTGACCATTGTTTCCCGGAGGAACGACAGGGCTTCTGCGTACTTGTACTTGCTCCTGCGTCCTCCAGATCCACTCGGGGCCCGCATCTCTTTATTGAACTCCTTCTTGAAACGATCCCTCACAGACCGCCACCGATTCACAATTCTGTTCCCTGAAACGAGAAAGGACAAAGTGGTTAGTATACAACATCAGTGTTTCCCAAACTCCAGTCCTCATGGTCCCCAGGGGTCATGTTTTCAGGATTTCCATAGTAAATAGAAATCCTGAACACATGATCCGTGGGGACCACGAGGACTGGAGTTCGGGAAACACTGGTTTACATCAAGCAACCGGTACTGTATATACTTACGCTCTGTAATCTGGGCCCGAACATCGAGGTCCTCCCAGCGGCCCACAAGGAGCGAACAGATTTCCTCCCAGAGTCGTCGGGTAACGATAAGGTCAGCGTGGCGGCGGTCAGCCATATTCCAGAGCGGCTCCCTTTCTCGGACGAGATCGATGAGGTGGTCCACATCGAGTCCTCCATCCTCACCGTCAGAGTCGGGAGCACGCTGTGAAGGCTGTTAAAGAAAAAGACAAAAATAACATAATTAGCCTCCACATAAGAAATGAAATAAAAAGTGCAAAAAAACAAAGCAAAAATATTTATTCTTACACGCTGGTGACCACCGCGTTGCTGTCGCCGACGACCCTGGGAGGCACTGCGAGGACCTCTTGGCCGAGCACCAGATTGGGAAGACTAGAGAAGAAAACAAAAAATGTTATGTCTTTGGATGTAGGCATTTGTTTGCTGTGTGTGGTCTGCAGAACATTGTTTTCTATGTGTTGTGTGTAGTGTGATGTTGTGTTTCTGCGTTTGATGCAAAAAACTTACCAATTGTGAGCCCACTCCAAGTGTCTGTCCACCCCTTCCTCCTTCTTCTGGGAGCTCCTCTTCATCTTGTGAATCCTGTTTTGAAATAAAAGGCAATGAATAGACATATATTACAGAGAAGATGGATTTTGGAAATAAAAACTTACCGTCAAACGCTGACGATGCGAGGGAGGGCTCCCAGAAGATGATGTGCTGTCTTCCTGGTGGCCACACTCCATGCCTGTGGGTGGTGTTCCAGCTGCTGCCATTGCTGCTGCTGCTGCTGCATCTATTGGGCGGCTGTTGAATAAAGAGAAACAAAGGGCCAATGAATATCTTGATATTCAATAGCCCTAGTTTGGAGGAATGGGGGATTTGATAATTACCGTCTCTCATCTGCTGCTGGCCTCCCCTCCTCAGCATGTTCCATTTGCTGCTCCATTTGGGGTGGTGGTGGTGCTGATGGTGCTGCAGTGGTCTCCTGCCTTCTCCTGCTTCGCTTGGTTGCTTTCTTGGGTGGCATGTTGGGTGTGGCTGTGGGTCCCACTGTCTTGCTTTTATATATGTCTTGTGGGCAGAGCTACTGAGCATGCTCAGACCAAAAAAACGGATCCGGCCGCCGGATCCGGCTTTCGCCGGATCCGGCGCATTGCGGCGCTCATAGGCTTTCATTGTGTGAAAAAGCTGGATCCGGCGCATTGCGGCGCTCATAGGCTTTCATTGTGTGAAAAAGCCGGACGCGCCGGATCCGGCGTGTCTGGCTTTTTCTCCGGAGACAAAAAACGTTACAGTAGCCGTTTTTTCCAGACGCCGGATCGCGACACATTGCCGGATCCGGCGAAAACCGGATGAAACGCATGGCCATCCGGCGCGATCCGGCACAAATGCAAGTCAATGGGGGGAAACCGGATCCGGCATTGCATTTCGCCGGATCCGGTTTCTGTCAAAAGCGCCGGATCGCGCCTGACGGCGAAAACCTGATGTGTGAAAGAGGCCTTAGATCAGGAACACAACAGACATTTATAGGAAATTTCATAACACCAGCTCAGACTCTGACCCCACAGCACTGCTCACTACTGAGCATGTGCATAAAGTGCAGCACAGATTCATCTCAACTAACAGGCGAGATCCTTAGATCAGGAACACAACAGACATTTATAGGACATTTCATAACACCAGCTCACACTCTGACCCCACAGCACTGCTCACTACGGAGCATGTGCATAAAGTGCAGCACAGATTTATCTCAACTAACAGCCGAGATCCTTAGATCAGGAACAGAACAGACATTTATAGGACATTTCATAACTTTCCCAAATTCTTCTGAAAACATTTACAGCACATCCTGCACTGGACTACTGAACCCAATTTATTAGATACTTTAGGAGTCGAGTTGGTCCATTTTATACAGACTCCCAACTTCACAGCCCAGTCTGTGTTTGATGATTCTTACAAAGTTTAGTGGGATCAGCTATAATTAAAAGTTACCTGTAGGGCCTCATTCAGACGTCCATAAATCAGACTCATGCGCTTTGTTTTTCCTCAGATAGAACAGATACCCATTATAATCTATGAGGTTGTTCACTTGTCTGTGTATTTTTGCAGTCCATGTGGTTTGCGGAACATTATGGGGACATGTCCGTTTTTTAACTGAGTCAGAGATCAAAATTACCCATACAAGTCCATGAAAAACATGGACAGCACATGGATAACATCATTTCACAATCCGTGTGCTACCCATGATTAACACTCTAATGGGTAGGAGAAGCCTCGTAATTTAAATTAAGGGTGACATTACAAAATCGAAAGGTCAAATAATTCTTCTTAGTTTTTTTTATGTAACAAAAACCTGAAGTTTAAACTTTTTATATCTTACAGGGCAGCATGGTGGCTCAGTGGTTAGCACTGCAGTCTTCCAGCGCTGGGGTCCTAGGTTCAAATCCCACCAAGGACAACATCTGCAAGAAGTTTGTATGTTCTCCCCGTGTTTGCATGGGTTTTCTCCAGGTTCTTCAGTTTCCTCGAACATCCGAAAGACATGTTCAAATCCCACCAAGGACAACATCTGCAAGAAGTTTGTATGTTCTCCCCGTGTTTGCATGGGTTTTCTCCGGGTTCTTCAGTTTCCTCGAACATTCGAAAGACATACCGATAGGGGCTCACAATCTAGAATTCCTATGGGGACAGTGATGCTAATCTGTGCACACTGTAAAGCGCTGCGGAATGTGTTAGCGCTACATGAAAATAAAGATTATTATTATATCTATTATAAGATACAGGAATTGCAAAGTTAAACAAAGTAAGAAGTCCCAAAGGTATAATTATGATAAGAAGCTGAAAAGAACAAGTGTATGACAGGACCCCTGATGATGCATTTGTGAAACGCATGTCGGGTTTGTTTTGCGAGTGAGCCTTCATTTACTATATGCACCTTTTTCACTTTGTTTTAATGATTGTGAATTACTTTACTTGGCATTCCAGTCTGAATTACTGTGTGGATATTTAGGTAATACTAAGATAATGTTATATAATCTTGCCTGCCCTAAAACACTGACCAACAAAAGTCAAATAATTACATTTTAGGAGCAGCTTTCAATTACGTGAGAACCATAGAAAAGTACATGAAATTTTCTGATAAGATGTATTGTTTTGATAGAGAGAAAAAAAAACTAAAAAAAATTATTTCTGCTTTTCTATCTCCAACCTCAAATTGAAGCTTAAGGGAAGGGAAGCCTCACTTTTCAACTGCAAGCTATGTAAAATATAATTACTGCAAACAGAATTGCAATTTAAGCATCCGACCATCTGTGCACAATAAAAACTGCAACCCAGGTACGTAGTGGAGGACTGGAGAAAATATCTGGTGTTATTATCCAAGTCGCAAAAATAAACTCCACCGTAGGTGCCAAGGGTCAAATAGAAGTCTAATTTCTCTGTGTAGAATGCAGCAACATGCTGCCAACAGCCTGCCAAGTCTATCCACAACACGTAGCCAAACTAATGAGAACTAGTGAAG